>NC_067137.1:6837600-7055100 GCF_903995435.1 Acomys russatus | reverse complement strand
CTATTCTGAGGCAGATGGCAGCTAAACAGCAGAGCTCCTCAGGTGAGAAAGTTGTGCACTAGCTCTCAGAAAAATGGCTTCCCTCGAAAGCCTTCTCTGACCAGTGGCACATCGTATCATCTTGTATCAAATTACTCTTCTGTCTGAATTGTTTAATTTGCATAATAATTTTAAATTTTGCTTTCTTTCTCCATTTTAGACAGAATTCAGGAGTATGGGGACCTTAGTGCAGACAGATGGAAAACACAGGCAGAAACCTTGCTTCACCCCAGCCAAATCCATCCTTATTTGATAATCACCGTGCAGGTGACGAGGCTTGTGGGAAACTCTGGCCTTGGATTGAGTGTGTGTGTTTACAGGTTATCTGCGGACTTGGGGACTGTGCTGCACAGAAAGGTCACCATGAGACATTTGGTGGCTCTGGTCTCTTCAGATGACTTGTTTAAAGCAGTGTGTGGTGGTTTACACCCATGAGTTCCCTAGCTACATCTTTCGGGTGGTGCCATCTTGTTGTTATAAAGCAAGAACTTGTCCAGATAAGCATTGAGCCAGGAGCAGGAATGGCTAGGACTTGAGAGCTCTGTGTTGTGTGAAGTTAGAAAGGATGGGCCTGGAGGGGATTGGAGGACGGCTGAGAGAAGAGCATTAGTGGAGACGTCAGTCTTGGTGGTTGGAATCGGGGTTTGCAAAGGCAGCAACTGTGGGCCACTCCAATGAAAATTGACCAGGAATGAGCAGCTGGTAAGGCAGAGGGAAGGAGGGTACACCCACCAGGCGGGGCCATCCAGTGCCCTTTCAATGCTCTGGGAATAGAAGAGATAGGGCCAGGGCCTGCACTAGGAAATTTGGGGACAGGCCTTCTCATGTCAAGTCCTCTCCAGGGACATTAGAGTCTCCTCAGAACACTTTCCCTATCCTTCTCCCGCAAGCCTAACTAGAGTGCGAACACCTGGGGGGGGCTGAAGGAAGCCTTGGTGGTCCTCCCCAGCAGAGGACCTCACAGCACAGCATCGGTAGATCTCAGGAAACCGGCTGTCATTCAGGTACGCATTTCCTTTTTGCTTGCACAGCTACTTGGGAGTAACAGGCGCTAGGATTCCGAGTGGGAACCGGAAGCGGGGCAGCTTGCTCTTACCCTAAAACGGCATCGCCCGTCCTCCTCATGTTGTCACTCCAACGGCAAAGCCTCTGTCCCCTTCTTGCCGTTCCTTATAGAAATAAGACATGCCTTCAAGCACCTTAGCGTGTGGAGTGAGTTAAGACAGCCAAGGCCAAGTCAAATCTTTCCTTTTGTCAGCCTCTCCTCCTCCTCATCACGCCCCACCCAGGGTGCTCTGGCCAAGTTGTTCCGGTGACCTTCTCCTGTTCTGTTATGTAGCCACACTACTCCCTAAAACCTGGCTCTGGTGTTCTGGGTCTGATGGTGCCAGAAGAGGGGGTGGGGGCGGGGTGGAGGGGGAGAAAAGGAATCGTCTTTCCGAGTCACCTGGGCAGGACACCTGGAGACCTTTCCCCTACACAAGCAGAGGTAACCTTTTCTCCGGAGGAATTTAGAAGCACTTCAGGTCACAGCTGAACATTTGCGAGCCAGGAGTTGGTCAGAGATCCCAAATCCAGGGACAGCAGAAGCCAGCAGCTCTGAGTCTAGTGACATTACCTCTCCTGCTCAACAGCAGTTCAAGGGAAGCCATAGCTCTTTGACGCTTCTGGCTTAAAATGTCACCTCATGATGGCAACTCCTCATCTCAGCTCTTAGTTCTCTTCTGTCCTCGGGGTGGGGCGGCGGGGGGAGGGGTTGATAAGTGGTTGTAGGATGGAGAAACTGCCGCCCAGTCCTGGCAGGTCGTTTAGGTCGATGATTGGCTTTAACAACATGGGGACATCATGCCTGGGCCAGGAGGAGAGTCTTCTGGAGCCAGAGAGCCTTAGTCACCCTGTCGGAACCGGACAGGGACAGGAGACAATGGAGCTCTGCAGCCCAGCACAGCCTGGTCCTCATGCAGGGGCTGATTGAGGCCCCGAGCATTCACCTGAAACCTCAGAGAAGCTGGAAGGAAACCCAGAGACCAAGAGCAGACCACATGTGCTCAGGTCTCAGCATACTATAAACCTGAGTCTAGCATCTGCATCCCCATAGCCCCTTGCAGGCATCAGGAAGGCAAGAGGAAGGTGCCTTGACCTAGCTCCTCTGTCCGTGGCTAGACATCTGTGAATCTATAAATGACCCCATATCTATGCATCTGTGTGTATTTTCTAAATGCTTTTTAAAAATGATATATGTGCATGCACATGTGCTCACATGTGTGTGTATGTGTGATACGTATGTGCAGGTACCTGCAGAAAACAGAAAAGGGAGTTTGGTTCCCCACCCCACCCCCCACCCCCGCCCCCGGAGCTGCAAGTACGAGTGGTAGTGAGCCACTAGGGCATGGGTGCTTGGAGCTAGGCCTGAGCCCTCTGCAAGTGTCTACCTTTGCTTCTCCCGAACTCAGAAAAAGTTCTGCCTTGCCTTGGTCAGTGCGGTGCTAGAGCCTAGGTAGATCTCAAGGTGGTGTAGTGTGGTCCCTGTGTTTTCTACCTCACACCAGGCTCGTCTCATCTCTGGGGAGATCCAGAGGACTAGAAGACCCCAGGCAGCTGTCCGAATGACTGACATGTAGATCTCTCTCCCCTAAGCCCACTCGCTCTTTATCCTCCCCCCCCCCCCCCCCCCCGTCTCCCCTGCTCTACCCCCCTTCTTCGTGTTTGGAGACAGGGTTTACCTGTGTAGCCTTGGCTTTGTAGACCATGCTGGCCTCACACCTACAGTGATCCACCTGTCTCTGCCTCCCTGAGTGCTGGGATTACGGGCGTGCACCACCACACCAGGCTCTGAGCCATTTCTAGAAACTTTATTTCCTGTAGCTCAATGGGTGCCTTAGGGGTCTGGCTACCTGATACATCCATCACAACAAGGTGCTGACTTCACCTTACACCTCCTTGAGGTAGGTCTCCAGGGCCCTTGTTTGTTTTAAGGAGTGACAAGCTGTCGCCCACTTGAATTCCTTTGCTCCCAATTGCGGAGTGACCACAAGCAATCTGTGTTTCTTCCCTTCTGTTTTGTCAGACTCTAAACGCCTTAGGGTCACCTTTTCTTGGTTTGTGTCCCCAGCAAGCTTCAGGTGTCCCCCATGAAGTTCAGAGCTGCCTCCATGAGCCATTAGGAGACTGGTTTGC
This sequence comes from Acomys russatus, assembly GCF_903995435.1. Taxonomy (NCBI): domain Eukaryota; kingdom Metazoa; phylum Chordata; class Mammalia; order Rodentia; family Muridae; genus Acomys; species Acomys russatus. Next base: position 7,051,884 of record NC_067137.1, on the reverse strand, counting down.
GTGACCTAGGATGGAGACTGCCCCTCTCTGTGTGTCTCTCAAGGATGCTAGAGGCATGTGGTCCTCTCTCTTTGAATGCCATAAAGGGATTACGCCAGGTAATGTCTTAATAAGACCACATATTTTAAAGGTATACTTAAAGTCCCATTTTATAAGCATTATCTCAATGGAAAGAACTTTGAAAAGTATAAAGTGCAAACCTTCAAGGCATTGTAATTAACAGGAACAGCAATATAATCATTAGGCGTATTATTACCTCTTAAAGTGAACTGACTGCATTTGAAAGAAAGCCTTGGGAGAGCATAAAAGGAGACTCTGGTCTCCCGGCCCCCAAGTGTCCCTCCTGTCTAGGGTTTTTGGGCCTGTGGGCTCTCACCAGCCATGACATTGAGTTCAGTGATATTTTTACCCAGACCTTGAGAGTGAGAAAATCTGATTAGCACCGAGGGGCTGAAGAGAGTTCTGATAAGTTCTGATCATACAGCCTGTTCCATGAATAGGTTCTGCAGACACCTGTGGAGAGGGGGAGGCCTAGGCCAGCGCTCACGTCAAGGATGACCGGCCCTTCTGTGCACACCTAATCCGTAGACCACAGGGCCGCCGGTACCAAGCTGCTGGCTTCTACTTGTTGCTCTGTCTCATGCCAGAGAGAGTAAATGGGAACCTAGAAACAGAGGTGACGCCTGAAAGAGACCTTGGTCTCCTGGAGGTGCTAGAAGCGACAGTGCAGTCTGCTTGCACTACATGGTGACCATGAGGCTTGGCAGGTCACTCAGCTCTGGCCTCAGAGCCATCAGTAGCTGTAACGTGTCTGAGCTGCGAACCTCTGAGCTTGCGCTTCCCGCAGCCACATGTGGGCCAGGCCAGCCGACTTCAAACCCGAGGTCTCAGCTTCAATATTGCCTCCTCAGGGAAGCCTTTCTTGACCTCCTTCACTTGACCTCTAACCCTGTCCTATTTCTCTCCTAAACACTTCCCACATGATGTAATTGACATGTTTGCTTATGTCTGCCCTGCCCCTCTCCTGCCAGGGCGAAACTGGGAAGGTGCAAGCTCCACACATGCCTTGCCTTTAGGACAGAGCCTCCACATCCTGGTGCTTATTCAGTATTCATTCAGTGAACTAGTCTAATACTTTGAGGCTTAATGTTTTCCGATACTGATTTTGTTTCTGTTTTCTTAGGTACATCTTGCTCTGTAGCCCATGCTAGCGTCTCTTGAGCCAGGATGACATTGGGGCCACCGTACTTGGCTCTTTCCAAGGTTCTTGACGTAAACTTAAGGAATCGTCATTTTTAGCATGTAGATGAGGTAACTGAGAAACAATAGCGTAATGACCACGCCAGGGACTGACTGACGGCTTGTGCGTAAACAGATCTCTAGCCCTGGACCATTTGCAAAGATCCTTGCTGCTGCTCTTGGCACCTCAGGTTGCTGTTGTGGCGATGTTATTGTTTGTCATATTTGGCAGTGTTTACACCAGAGAAGCAGGAGCCATTGTGTACTGGTAGTGTCTGGGAACGCACAGCCGAGTCCCAGGAGATTAGCCCTCGCCGGTCTCAGCACAATTAGAAGTTATCAGGCCAGGAACAGCAGCAGGGTGGGTGCTGCCCCTCCACAGCCGGGTCTATGTCTCCCTGGGCTGGGGATGGGCACCCTATCACCCACAGCCCTATGTATGTCCCACCCTGGCTCTCCCGCCCACTCGTGTTGAAGTACGGACCTTCTGCTGTGCAATGTGCTGTGTTTGGTGAGTTCTATGAGAAGATACGGGGGATTTAGCACTACACGACCATCGCTGGCCTCAGTTTCTCCACCTTCAAAATGAGCCAGGAGATGGGGAACCAGACCAGATAACCTCATAGATCTCCAGGTTCTAACTACACCCTGAAGGGTATTTCCAGCGGTCTGGCCCCCTGCTTCCAGATGCTGACTCGGGGAAGGAAGGTGGGGAGTTGGAGGTTATTGTCAAGGGCTGGAGGAAGTCTCTCCATCGCTTCCTCTCCAGAAAGATATTCCATTTGACCAGGAGTTGCTGTCAGTGCAGCAGGACTAACACCCTCCCCCCGACACATACACACCCTGAAAAGTTGACTGATGTGTGATATGTAATGTGATAGAGGGTCCCCAAAAGGAGACGGCTTAAGGACCAGGAGAGACCATGTCTCCATCTCCAAATGAGCCAGGCTTCCAGGGTAAGAGAGAGCACCTAGATTAGAAAATGGATGCCCTGGCACTGTCAGGCTACAGTGGTCAGACAACTGCCTCTGGGCCTCAGTTTTCTCACATTCACCAGGTGACTGTTATATGCCCTGCCATTTGGCACAAGGCTTCACAAATATAAACCGCTGCAAAGGAACAGGTCACCACATGCTCAGGCCTGGCAGCAACATGAATTGATTGACACAAGCAGCCTGGAAAATGCTGTGTCCCTTCAACCTGAAGCAGAGAGGAAGATGTGAGCTAGAAAGTCAGTGAGGCCTTGCGGGGGGGTGGGGGGGGGGGTTAAATCATTGAATGAAGTCATGCTGCTCTGGGGGAGGGGGTAAACGTGCTGTAAGACAGAGGTGAGTCACGGTGCGAGAGTGTTGGGGAGTCACCTTGAACTTGGGCCAAAAAAAGTAGAAATATTGGGACTCGTTTATCTACTTTCTATCAGGTACATCAAGTTCTGCGTGGCCACCCACTGGCCAGAGGCATGATGCGGACAAGGGCTCTGCTCTGCCGCCCTGGGAAGGTTTCTCTGCTGGCTTCAGCCCCGCTGAGCAAAGTCCGCTTGTTCACTAGAGTTCACACAGACTCCTTGCCAGGCCTGCCCAGAATCCTGTCTCCTCTGACTTCCTGTGTTCTTGCATAATATTTCCTCGCCTCTTGAATGGCTAGCCCCAGTGCGGGGGCAGCTTGCTGGCCCTGCTGGGTGGAGAATAGGATGCAGAGGAGGGAGGATGGGTGGTAGTTGAATCTAATCCATGGATGCTGGGGGTCTTGGTGGCAGAGCCCCTCCAACTGTTTGATGGGAGATTTTAGCAAGAAAGGAGTTTAGGGAGCACTGCAGACATGTGTGCATACTCACTTGCTCGTGCACACACTCCCTGTTTTATATTCAGGAATCATCTCACCTGTAAAATCATTAAAGTATATAAATTATTTTTTTTTTTGGACCATAAACGTATGAATTGTTCCTATAAAGTCACCATACAAGAAGCCTAAAGGTTTAAAAAAAAAAAGTCACCAAAATTCTATCACCCCATTATCACTGTAACATAGGTTCTCCTGCATCAGAAACACTGAGCCACACTATGGGACATCAGTGATATTAGCTGTATTAGGTTCTGCTCAGAGATGCATTGTCACAAGAAACCTACTCACTGCATGTCTAGGCCCCAAAAGCAAGTGGTAACCAGCCCCACAATTATTTTCAAACCTGAAAAGCAGTGCTTCTCCTGACGTTCTGACCAGTATGCTCTGGAGCCCCAGAAATAACTGCAAAATAAAAGGTTGTGTGCCCATGCAGGCCTTTCTGCAGGCTTAGAGTAATTCACATGATTACACAGGAGAATGCTGCGCTCTCTCGGTAGGGCCATGTGTGCGTGAAGCAAGGAGCCCACTCGCTGGTAGAACAGGTTTTACTTTGGTGGCTTTCCTGGGCCCAAGATTTCAAAGAAGCTGCATTTACGTTTTACTTGGCTGTCGCCCTCCTGAAAAATTGTAGCACGACCCATATCTTTAAAGAAGTGGCCTTTCCTTGTCCAGTGTTGCTACCGTGACACGAGAACTTGGAAGCATCTGTAGTGCTGTTCAGCTTTGCTTCTAATCTGATGCTTACAAACAAACAAAACCAGGCTGCAACTACAGGGTTTCTGTCTGACCTCTGAAAACTGAACTTTTTAAGGGTGCTGATGAGCATTTGCAGTTCACATGATGAAAGGGTGGCACACCTGCTGTAAACAGCAACGCAATGACAGTTCCTGTTGCACCTGAGTGCCTACAGCATTTGCGTGTTTTCTTTGACTCTCCTTTAAACTGGATTAACAACCCCCCCCCCCAAAATTAGTACTGGTGATTGCACCTAGGGCACCACAAACTTCTAGGAAAGTGCTCTACCAATGAGTCAAATCCCCTGACATACATACGTACATACATACATATTGCAAACATATATACATATACTTTATATGTGTATGCATATATTTAAACAAACATTTCTGTTTGAGGCTGGGATTAATTACTTGCCATTGGGAATTGCTTGTAAGGTTTGCTTTTGAGTCAAGACAAGTTGTTTCCTTAACCCTCTGGGCTTAAACTTTTTACCTCAATCAAAAAAGCAGGAGAATGCCACTCAGCTTAGACATATTCATTTTAAAACTTCTCATGAATCTTTCAAAACAAAAACTTGCTATGAAATTTGGCAGCAGTAGCCTGCAAGGACTTACCTCATTCTGTTGCTTGGTGCCTGCAAAAGCTCTATTGTAACCATTTGCATAATGACAGCCTCTCCTTTGGTTTATGCGCTCTGCACTCCCTGTTCTAGACTCACTGGCCAGAGTGTTATTAGTACATCAAATTCCTTGATGCTGCATCCCTGAGGAATGATGGGACTGAGGGTTAAAGGGAGGGGACTCAGTGAACTTTGTCTGCTTTGCAAAGCCTTCAGTAGGTACCCATTTAGCAAGGGGGTTTTGAGATTGCTCTCTTTACTTAGTCAGAACCTGATTTTGTTGGGTGCCTGGCCACGCATGTGCAGTAGGAAGCTGGAAGGGACAAGAAGCCCAGACTGGCAGGCAGAATTATGAAACAGGACTTTGTTAAAATTGATAGGTCTGTACAATGAACGTGCGGCAGCTGTTGGCATGGCAACTCCTACGTGGCAAAGTGCACGGAGCTTGCAGATGACTTTAGCAGTACTCCGTGTTAATTTGATAAATGGCTTTTTTTAAATAGTAGTTTGTGGGCTAATGGAAAGGTTGAAGCAAACCCTCATTAATGGAAGGGAGGGTGGGGATTCTGAAGCCGCTGGGTGAAGAGCCTCAGACAGCTCTCCATTTTCAGCTCAGGGTCTCTTTTCACAGGAGATGTGCGTGGCATGTGGCAAAACGAAGCTCAGTCAGATGCTGCCTTGAAAGTAGACATCAGCCCTAGATCTCAGTCTTAGGCATTAAGAGCCTTCAGGGTTTTTCTTACTCAAAGCATTTACTTTGTGTGGTAGTTAGTTTAGGGGCATGGTAAGAGGTTAGCTTTGTGTTTTCTTTTTCCTCAGTGGTGATGGGGTGGGTTTTTGGTGGCTGACATGTCTGGTATATTTTAGCCATGTTTGTTTGGTTGGTTTTTGGTTGTTTGCTTGGGTTCTGAGAGGACTTTCATTTGTTTTTGTTTCTGGTTTGTTTGTTGACACAGGGTCTCAAGCAGCCCAGGCTGGCTTCAAACGCCCTATATATAGCTGAGGATGACCTTGAACTCCCAATCCTTCTGCCACCAACTCCAGAGTACTTGGGGTTATAGGTTTGAGTTACCAACCCCACCGCCTAACCACCGTACCACGCGTGCTAGACAAGCACTCTGTCAATTAACTGCATCCTCTCCTGGTTTCCGCCATTTTTAACTGTACAATTCGATGGTGCTGATCACACACACTTTGCTATGCTGCCATCACTGCTGTTCACGCCCCCGAGGAGCCTTTCCCCATTCCACACTGAAACTCTGCATTCATTTAACAGAAGTCCTCTACTCCTGCCATTACCGGTCCCTGGTAACTGTCATCCTACTTTCTTTATGAATATGACAAATCAAAGTACCTCATAGAAATGAAAATATAAAATATCTCTTTGTGACTGGTTTCGGTAACTTAGCATGTTTTCATTTTATCCATATTATAGAAATGATCAAAACCTTATTTCCCTTTAAAAGTGGATACCACATGATCTTTACCTACTGATCATCAATGGACCGTTGGTTGTTTCCCTCTTTGGGAGGTGCGAACAGCACTCTATGGTGGTGGTTCTCAACCTGTGGGTCAAGACCCCCTTCATGTTTCATGGGGGTCACCTAAGACTATCAAAAAACAGCACTATCATTCATAACAGTAGCCAAATTACAGTTTTAAAGTATCTGTGAAAATAATTTTATGGTTGGTGGGGTCACCCCGACATGAGGAACTGTATTAAAGGGACACAGCATCTGGAAGGTTGAGAAAGAACTAATCTGTGGGAGTTGATTTACAAACATCTACTTGAGTCCCCGTTTTTGGCTCTTTAGGGTATATTAATTTGGAAGTGACACTGCTGGGTCATGGGCAACTTAATATCTAATCTTTGAGGCACTGTCTTCCATAGCAAATATACTATCTTGCATTCCGAATAGTGCTCAAGGGTTCCGGCTTCTTTGTATCCTTGCTGGCAATTAAATGCTCGTTTTTAGATAACAGTGCTCAAGTCCGTGCAGAATGGTCTCTTAGCCTGGCACCCCCTACACATGTGCCATGGGTGGGCCTGACCATCTTAGCCTGGCACCCCCTACACACGTGCCATGGATGGGCCTGACCATCTTAGCCCGGCACCCCCTACACACGTGCCATGGGTGGGCCTGACCATCACTGACCCCTTGATTATGCCTGTGAAGGCAAATACGGCTTTCAAGGTAATATAGGGGGAGGGAGGGGAATGTGCAGGGAAGAAGACACTACATGATCATCATCTTCACTCAGGGAGACTCGTTTCCCGGGCTGCATTGTGAAGCAGATGAAACAATCTTAAGTAGAAGGCCTTTGAAACTTACTCTCAGGATGGGTTTAACTAAAGCAAGCATGCTGTAGTCTGGCTTTAACCCGATAGCCCTTCCTGGTTTAGCATGGCAGGGAGGTGTTAGCATCCCTCTTCTCAGAGAGCAAGCATTGCTGCCATCTTCTATAGGAGCCTGGACCCATTGTCTTTCTTTTTCACTCAGACAGCTTGCCAAGCGCTTCCTTAGGGCAGTTTTTTTCTACTTAAAGCAAAGTATCCATCTCCCCTCTTCTCGCCCTAGGATGTTAAGTTGACAGCCTATGTTTAGAACTTACAGGACACCTGCTATGAACCTGAAACAACTTCTAGCCATTTGTAATGGATGGGATCTATACAGGGGTCATCTAAACTCAGAGTGCAGGCTGGGGAGATGTCCTAGTGGTTAAGAGCACTTGTGAAAACAAGAAGACCCCAGCTCAAATCCCTTACACTTTTGTAGAAGCATGGCCCTGGGTACCTATGATCCCAGTGTTGGAAAGCAAAGACAGGCAGACTCCAGGAGTTCACTGGCCAGTTAGCCTAGCCAAAATTGCTATTTTCAGATTCAGTGAGTGATACTGTCTCAAAGAATAAAAGTGGAGCGTGCTAGGGAAAGATCAGAGCCTAAGTGGGTATGCGCCCTCGTCTGAGTGAGTACATATGCATGCCAAGACAGCTCTGGTCCTGGATCTCCTCAGAGTTTCTTATTGATGAAGCCTGCGGTTTTCTGCCTTTCTGACAAGTTCCCAGGAGATATCGATATTGCTGGTACTCGGTCTACACTTTGAGAACTGATGCTTTCCATTGAAACTGAGAAGTGGGGAGCAAGACATAGAGAGCCCAAATGGCTTGCATCTTAAACACTATGGGTGGCTTAGACATGGGTAGGGACTCTAAAGCACCTGCTGTTTCTGCCATATCGAAAATGGCAGAAGTATGGTGCTAGAGCATTCCTCTTCTGCCATTCCAAGGACACACGGTATTGACCTACCACGGTCAGTCAGAAGGTGACCTAGGAAACCTGCTGCTCACAGCCTTCCTTACTCACCATTGACGTTGACATTTGTTACCCCTGTGCTAACTTACAATGGAGATATTGCCAATAAGTCAGCCAATGACCGTTAAAACCAAGAAAAAGACTTTACCTAGGCTCTAGCATAGGCTGGTTAGGAGAGGAGTGGCTGGTAGTGTGGACATGTAAGGGGCATGGCATTCCCAAATTGTTTTAGGCCTGAGTAGATCACAGCTAATGTCTTTATTCAGCTCTTGGGCAACATGAGGTTCTTAAAAGTTTAAGACACAGATAAAGTTACTAAAGAGATTTGGGGTTGTTGTTTTTTGTTTGTTTGTTTGTTTGGTTTGGTTTAGTTTTTACATTTTCATTTAGCTCATATCGCCTATGTTCTAAATATTCCATTATTTGGCACTAAGTATGGTGACAGATATTAAAGTAGTGATTAATAAATACTTGCTTAATAAATACTTACAAGGAAAGGTAAACATAGTGGGTGCCAGAGACACCTATGTCCAAATATGATGAAATATTCAACCAAAGAGGAGGAACAATAAACAAGATTAAACAAGAGGATAATGCCTTGAATTTATAAAACACATTTGGTCCCAAAGTCATCATCAAATTTGTATCTTTTCTATGTTAAAAAAAATGAAAGACATATACATGCACATACACACAGACACATATGCATAGACATAATAAAAATAATGAAAGTCTTAAAAGAAAAAAAATGTTTAAATCTATGCATTGTAGCTATTCCTACTGGTCTGTCCCTGGGATGCTGGCTGCATGCCTTCCACATGGAGAGAACGGAAGCTAAAGCAGGGTTTGTGTCCTTCAGAGGTCTCCTCACCAGGACCTGTGATTCTTCTGGCTGTAGGAATAACCCACCGCCATCTTTTCAGATATCCGTGCCAACCCACAGGGGGCTTATTCCTCATTGCCACCAATAATAAACATTTAGTTTGTGACTGTTGTGTGTACCGGGCGATCTCTTGTCTCAATAACTGTTGGTAAGCAGCTTTAAAACAAGGGCAGGGCTAGAGGCTATAACTCAGTGGTAGAGTGTTTGCTTAGCATGTACAAGACCCCGGATTTGATCCTTAGTATCGGGTCAGAGTGAAAGGAACAAGGGCAAGATAAACCATGTTTTGGGTGGTGGTGGTAGTGGTGTGTGTGTGTGTGTGTGTGTGTGTGTGTGTGTGTTTCTCTCCCTGCATCACTTACTTAGTAAGGCATGTGTATAATAAATATTATATTTAATATTTACTATTTGTATTCACCATAATTTAATATTCACTATGGTAAATGTTATCTGTAAATGCAAATTTAATTTATACCAAGATAAAGTGGCCCTGTGGGTTGGGGGAGGAGAGGTGGCTGCAAATAGGCTGTTGCAGATGGACCAGAACGCAGTCAGAAGCACGAACATCCTGCTTTGGCTGTGGCAGCCCTGTGGCAGAGAAGACTGCGGTAAATTAGTTAGAATGGAGATGACACCCTTAGGCAACTCCCGATGCCATGGTTTCCCTTCAGAGGTAAAAATTTGTTTTCAATGCTGGGGATCAAATATAGGGCCTCACATATACTAAGCGAGCCTTCTTCCACTGACCTACCCATCCATCCATGACAGTGGCTTTTAAAGTCACACGCTAAAAACAGCTACGTAAGTGGGAATCTGAGTGCAGCTTTAACAGACTTCACGAGAGTGGCAGAGTCCATAATTCGGGGCTCTTTTGTTAAAACCTAAAGCTGGCTAGTATGTCTGCTTTATGCTGCAGATGGGTTGGGCTGACGCCAGCTCACAACCTTCTCTGGTCTTACTCCGCCTGGCGTAGCTTGGGTGCAGCCTTTGCTGTGGTGTTGGATTAAGCAGAGATGTTTCTTAGTGGGGAAGTATGATCAAAAACTCTTAAAAGAAGGAAGCGGGGTGTAGTTAGGGGTGAGCTGGACTTTCCTGATGGAGGCGGTAGATTTCCTAAAGTCAGGTCTTTGTAAGAGCCCTCTTCCTACGTAAAGTCCACCACAGATGGCGTTCTAAGACCTGGCAGATCCAGAGCTCTCTGCTGGGCCAATGGTTCTGGATGCTTAGTTCAGAATCTTAGAGATAAAGCCCGTGGACTCGTTTACTGGGTCACATAGGAATACTAATGTCCTTTGGAAGTTTTTAGGTCATTGCCTTTGGACGGAAAGCGATTTTGTTATCCATTGGGAGATGGGAGGAGGATGTAAAGCAACAATTCTGCTGATGTGGGTGTTTGCTTGGGGCCAAGGGACTGGGAGAGGCACCAAGGGTGTGCCCCCTTATAGGAAAAGCCCTACTGTTTAAGAATATCCTGTAGGCAGGTGAAGGAGGGCATGATTCATTTTGTGCTGACTTCCTCTTGGTTCAGCTGAGCCCAGCAGGTCAGCTCAGTCGAGGCAGTGCTATGGGGTACGAGTCATCCTTTCTATCGGTCAGCCGCAGAACTCTGGCCTGGGTGCTGGGGCCAGGCAGGTGTCAGAGGGGGAGTTCCGTAAGCCAGTTTCTCTATGCTTTCCATGATGTACAAAACTCCTCTGGGCTATGCACTCTTACTTGAAGTACGATCCTTGCCCACCCATGCCTGGTGCCTGAGGGAAAATTACAGTGAAGAATGTTGAACTTCTACTGCCATGATTTTCCAGAATTCCTTTCGCTTCCAAGACAAAGACCAAACAAGGTAGAAACAGAAGCCCATGATGCATAAGGTTAGTGAAAGCTACCCCTGCACACATTTAACTCCTAAAGAGATAACCTCCCCAGCCATGGTGGTGACTACACCCTGCAGAGAAACTGTGATTGGGCAGCCAGGATTAACATGGGTGCTATTTTGGTTATCTGCAAACGGAGGAATGATCAAGATGGAAAGGCAATGATCCTATGCTGGGCTGGTTCTCCCAGCTTCCCCTAGTGAGAACAGTCTCCTGACCTCTCCTTGGTGTACTTGGGACCTGGTGGAGTCTTGTCATCCAACGTTGTCCACCCTCGGGGACCAGTGCCTTTCCCTTTTGGTTTCCAGTCCCAGGTGTGTTTTGTCAAGAGCCTTCCCGCTTCCTGGTGTGGCTTCCCTGGAGCATGAGGGGTGAGAGGAGTCCGCAGAGTGAGCACCCGCGCATGGGTGCAGGAAGGAGTGACTGCATCACCTGCCTGGGGGATGAGCACCCATGTGACTGCATGGTTGTGCAAGAATTGGGCAACATTTGGCCAGGGTGGAGAGGCCTTGGCAAAGGCGTTTTCACTCCTAATAGATCCCTATCTCCTCCATGGGGGAAAAACAAGTACTGGGAGATCTGTCTAGAGTTTTAGAGGACATCAGTTGTCTTCTCAGCAGCCAGTGGACTTCTGCCTACTCAGCACTTGTGATGGGGGAGCGTTGGGCTGAAGACCTCAGAGGACTAAGGAAGACATCCCTTCCTGTGGCAGCCATGGAGAAGCAGAGAGAGAGGGCAGAGGCTAGGCAAGGTGGGGGACAGGCAATGCCCGGATGTGAAAGTGGGAGAAATGATTTTGGAGCTTCTGGAGAGTTCGAGTCCTGGGTCAACCTCTTAGCTGAGGCGTCTTGAGAAAGTAGTTTAAGCCCTTTGCACCTATGTGCTTAAAGTATAAGATGGAGGCCATTGTTGTATTTGAATCAGAGCATAGTGGCTTGGTCCCAGTTCCAAGACACTAGAAGGGTTGTACTAACCTTGTGTTTTTAACTAACCAGCCTTCAGGTCTCAGTTTCCTCATCTGCCCAGTAAAGAGACTAGAGCAGATAAATGCCAGCATTTTGCTTATTCTAAAATGATATGATTCCATGGTTGAATAAATATTAAGTGTCTGCTGTATGTTCCAGTACTGTACTGGGATCATTGAATAGGAAAAAGTAGACAGTGGGGGCCTTTGTCTGTCAGTTCCTGCCTAGGCGAGGGAAGGACACTAAATCTGCAAGAGAACATTCAAGAATGAAGGGACATTTGGAATTAAAAACTCGGAGGCATGGCTGGGGAGATGAACCAGCTGTCGAAAGCCCTGGCCACTCTCTCGGGGGACTGGAGTTTGGTTCCCAGCACTCACGTGGTAGGTCGCAGCTGTCTGTAACTGCAGTCTCGAGGGATTTGATGCCCTCTTCCGGCCTCTACAAGCAGCAGGCGTGCATGCGACGTGGATACGTACATGCAGGCAGAAGATCTATACACACAGAACCAAAGTCAATGAAAAAGACTTCATGAATCTTAAGAATATTGGAATAAGAAAATTCAGAGTGGGCCAGAGTGAGGAGACTTCATAGTAACTATCCAACCCAGAGTTCTGACCCTTAAAACATTGGCACTAATTGAAACTGTAGCAAACACCCTCCTGTTTGGGAGTTAAAGGGCCCACATTTTTAAAGAACAGTATATATTGAATGGTTCCCCCATATGTTCTTGGATGCTCGTTCTATCAGAACTGTATATCTGGCACAGAATAAACACAGGAGAATGGCTGGGAAAATCTGGGGCTCTGAATTGTTCAAGTTCAACAGCAGGTGTTTGCAGCCCCGCCTTTAGAGGGCAGTGCCCAGACAATACCCATCTTAAACTATGGCTTGCAGAAGAGCTTGCCGTGGCCCTATGCTTTCTGAGCCAGACTTTTCTGAGATGAATCCTTCCAGTGCCTAAACCTCTACAGTGAGGAAGGGAGTATAGACATTTCCTTCCCTGCATCGTCTACATCTACATTTTGAGGAAAACTTAGCAACCTCCTCAAAATTTGTTTCATAATGAACCAAACCATACTTCCTCGGGGGTTCGTATGCGAATGGACTGACCCAGGCAACAAGGGAGGGAGTGCTCAGCAGACTCCTAAAGGCCAAAGTCGTGCGGTAGGTGGTAGTTCAGGTCGTATCAGCCAGAAAATTGGGAAGAGTGAGCAAGAAGCTTTAGTGAGAAGAGGCCATGATGGGAGATAGATGGGTGGAGACCTCAACTACCAGTTTCCATGCGACCTCTCCCAACACACACACACACACACACACACACACACACACACACACACACACACACACACACACACTCCCCACTAGCCAGATGAGGTGTGTGAACTCCCTGGCCTGACCCAGTCCCTGATTGCCCCAGCCGTCAGAGGTGGCCTGACTCCACAGGGTGATTCATGACATCCTAGCTTCAAACCAGCAGATCACAGCTTTCTGCTGAGACCCTAGACATCCTGCTAAGATGTGGCACACTTAGCCTTCTGTAAAGGCACAAGGACACGCCACCCTTGCCATGAGAATACCCCTTCATACAGGCACCCCCAGCAGCACACAGGAGCATGGAGTGACAGGGTTCTGGGAGGGACAATGGTTGCTTGCCTTCCTTCCGGTGCCTCCTTAAGCCCTTCTCTCCCTGACGTCATCCTTGCCTCATTCCTGTCCCCTCCCCCTTTTTGTTCATAAAAATAGTCGTTTTCTTCCAAATAAGCAACTCCAAAATATATGAAATCAACATTGTTCCTAACGAGCCTCTGGGAACATGCTCACCTTTGAACCCGGCCGCAGATTATGGAGGAAAGAAAAAGCCATAAGAACTCGAGAGAGTGTTAGGGCTTCCTGGGTTTTTAAGCTGGGTTATGTATTACATTTCTTTTCCTTAATAAGGACAGTTCCAGAACTCTGGCTGGGATAATTAGGCCATGTCTGAAAGTAGAGGCCTGGGATTGGTTACTGACCCGAGTTTAGGGATTATTATCTGAGTGCTAGGCAACAATTGGGTCGGAGGCCCTGTCTCTAGAATGCTCTTTCTTTCCAAGGACTCAGAAGCTTTTCTGATGGTCCCCGTGGGGAGTCTGAGACAGGAGAGACCTAGGGAGGAACAAGATGCTGTTTATAGGAGGCTGACAGCTCAAGGGGAGTAAGACCGAGGAAGCACTGGGACAAGCACATTTTCCTGGAGACCTTGCCTCTTCAAATAACAGAGAACTCATTGCCTGAAAGATGGCTCTCTCCATCTGGGTGACCTCTGCCTGCCTGCCTGGAATACCACGCATCTGAATTTCCCTGCCCCCCCCCCAGAGCATTTACTTCCAGCCATTGGCATAAATCATTCTTTTTTAATTTTATTTATTTTTTTATATAAATCATTCTTAGGATGACTTGAATCTAAGGAAGTGTAACAACACAGCTAGCAAATCCCAGTCAGGCCCGGTAGCCCTGGCAGTCCTTTTTCTTTTCTTTAGACTCTCCCTGCATGCTTTCATGTTAATGCTTTTACTCATGCCTAAGTGTTACATTCCTGCCATCCTAGAGGGTCTGTGCATTCCTGGTATGTTCTTGTTCTCCTAGGGACCAGAGATCTAAGGCTCTCCAAAATCTAGAAACACAGATGACCTTTGCTGAGCTGAAGTTACCGCTTCATGCCATGTGCTATTTTCTTCATTTTTCCTTTCTTTGGTCCTTGCACATGATGTGGGGCCTGTGTAGATTTCTCTGTGGCATGGACAGGAACCCATGCATGCACAGCCTACCTTCTGCCCAGCACCCACTCGGTAGAGCCTCGCTTTTAAAGCGAGGCATCCGCAAAGGGCAGTTCCCCTGGTGGCTCTGAGGTTTGCCAGAGGGTTCTCTAGAATTGGCAACTTAGCTGTGACCTCAGAAATCTTGGCGCTGGCAAGGCTGGGTCTCTGCACTAAAGTGGGCTCGGTGCCCACGGAGATAATCTTCTCTTGTAATATCCGTGCAAACATCTCATTGTCGAAGCACAAGGAATGCAAAAAGAGAAGAAATGCCCCAACAGGGCTGCCTGTGGCTCAGTGAGCTAGTCTACTGCTGGCTGAGGGCACCTTGGGACACCTCAGAGGTTCAATCCCAACCATCACCCTGAAGGTCAACTGAACTCATAAGGTATGGGCTTACGTAGGAGCCCACGCCTACGACCTGAGCCTCCGGCTGACTCCTATTGCTTGCACCTCAAAAGAGAAAGCCCTACCAGCAGCCCCCTCCCTCTCCACTCTGAATTATGCACCCCCTTTTTGTTGCCAGCGCACTTGGTACTGACTTCTGCACTAGCAGCATTTGCCCCAACACTTGCGGGCTTGGTGGGCATTCGACACAGTTCTGAGCATGTTACAAGTGTGTGTCATTTCTTCCTCCCAAGTGCTCAATGGAACAGAGACCTGTCCAGGCTCTCGGGCCCAGCCTGCCCAGCCCTCTGCTGGTCTGGCTCTCTCACTAGGCTTTTGGCCTCTTAAAGGCAGGTGCCCATATTCCCGCCTAGTAGGTAGGCACCTGTCGATGGTCAGCAAGCCAAATCTTAGCACTCGCCAATACCGGGTGGGATTTAAAGTCCAAAGAGCCATGAAGCTTATAAAGCCACAGGAATGCAAAGAGGCGCTTGCTTTTCACTTAAATAAAGGCAATATTCACTGTTGTTTTGATTTTCTAATTACATGGAGAGAGAGAGAGCGGGGGGGGGGGGGGGGGGGGGGGGGGGGGGGATTGAACACACCACAGTGTATATGTAGCAGTCAGAGGACAACCCAAGGGAACCAGTTTTCTCCTTCCATCCCTTGGGTCCCAGAGACCAAACCCCTCAAGTCTTAAGATTGTCAGCAAGTGCCCTGACTTACTGAGCTGTCTCCCTGGCCCAAGGGTGGCACTTTAGAGAGAGTTCTAGCTGCTTCCAAACTTTTTTCTAGGTAGCATAGTCAGAGCTCTGGGACTTGGCAGACTGCCATGGGGGGGGGAGCACAGTGTGTCTGTGGGAATATTGGTGGCCACTAAGAAACTGTTTCAATGGGCCAAAGCTACATCTGACATTTTAGAAATAATTAAAGGAAGCAAGCAGGAAAGCAGACAAGACCATTTCACAGATGGTTCCAGAGAGGTGCGCCTTTGCCTAACACCCGTCAGCAGGGCTTGGACTGTCCCCAGACTTAGCAAAGTGACAACTCAGGCTGGCCTTCAGGGTCACAAAGCCCCATCCACTCAGGTCTCGTTTTCTAAGTGGTTTGGTGGGACACAGCTCTGCCTCTGAGACTTCAGGTTCTTATGGGGTTTCCAGCCTTTCTCTGTTGTTTTCCACACAGCAGAATTAGCTGAGCTTCTGCCTGGAGCTTACACAACTGTATATGTCAGGCAGAGCTGAGTAGAGTGGCCAATTGCTGTGTCACTGCCATCTCTCCCTGATGGGCAAGGCAGGGCCTTTTACAGGCCTAGAAATCCCTGCTTCTGTCGTTCTGGAAATAGTTTCCGGATGCTCTGACCGCTTGACCACTTGGCTTGGGGATAGGCGGAGGGTTGAGCCTCTTCACCAGGTGCTCACGGGAAGCCAGTTCCCTATCGCCTGTCAGTATTAATAGGCACAAACAGTGTTGCACAGAAAAAAAAAAAAAAAAAAGCAACTTGTTTTCTTTTCAACTCCTGGACTGGATAATGATATAAAAGTAACATTATCTCTAATAAACGTGATTTGCAGAGATCGTTGACAACCCCAGTAGCAGAGACTTGCATTAGCAGGTAAACAGATAAGAGAAACAGCTGGCTCCACCAACTCCTCCTGGGGTGGCGCATGTGTCTAGGTCTGCTATAAATTGAAGGATGGGGGTGGAGTGTGTGTGTGTGTGTGGTTTTTTTTGTTTTTTGTTTTGTTTTTTTTTTTTTTAAGGGCTAATGGAGAAAGTTTGTCTTAAGTGCTGGCTGCTCCTTAAACCTACGTACTGAGGCTAAGGTTGCCAATGAGGTGTACACGTGTTTGTTTGGGTGTTAGTGCTTGGCAGGGGGTGGGGGGGCAGCAGGCAGGTCAGGTGTTGGGTTTGTCCTATTTTCTCACTTCCATGTTATATCACCAAAAAAGGTGGGAACCCTGGCTAAGCCTGAGCCTCCTCCCTGCCAGTGATGACTCCAAGGAGGGCAGCTACACACAAGGCATAAAGGCGACAGATGATGGGTGACACCAAGGGATATGTCAGGGAGTTGGGATCTAGGCAGGAACTTCCCCAGGTCCTTAGAAAAGGGATGGGAAGAGGACAGCTCCTGTCTTGGCCTGTTCCCCTAGGCCAGTGGGCGCTGCCAGTCAGCTGGCTCACCGAAATGCCCAGATGTAGGTGGCAGGCACAGGCAACCCCATCTGTGAAAATATCCTCAGGATATGTGGATCAGCTAGTTCCCTGGGGACAGTGAATCCTTGGGTGTTAAGGAACCTGGCTATGAATACAGCCACAATTATGTCTCTTACCAATCCATTTTTGCTAGAAAGCACCAAAGCATTAGAACGCTGCCATACTGCTTACAGGCTGGCCACACCAGATGTGAAGGAGCTACCTGATGTTATTGTTGTCAGGGGAAGGGGGGAGGGCGGCGTATGATTTATCTGTCCACCAGTGGGGACCCCGAGATAGGGAATAAGCAGCAAGTACCTGATAGTTAAGTAGCTCAAGCAAGCCTCAGTGCACAGGCCAGGGTTGGGGACAAAGCATCTATGCAGACTGGGTGAGTCGCCAAGAGGGCCTCCGCAGGATGGCAGGTTATGCTGGACCTTAACTCAGAGAGCTTGGAAGGTCAGAGGGAAGAAAAAACCTCTTAGCTAAAGCAAAACAACTTTTTTGGAGGGGGATTAGCACTTGGGGAGGCAGTGTTGTAACGCTGGGACAGGCACTGGGTCTCAATGAGGGGATCCAAGTCTAAAGAACAAGGCTGAGGCTAGGACACCTCAAAGGGCATGTTGAGTGTGTTCCCCATGGGGGCAGTCCTGAGCCACTTCCTGTTGTACTGAGGGAAACAGGACTTTGGGAGTGGCGTGGGAGAGAGGGCACTAGGCTCCCTGAGGTCTGATGGCAATTACATTGTTCTTGGTCCTTGATAAACAGGTGAGAGACAGAGGGACACAGCTGGAACACAGGGCAAAATGTCTGTGGAAATAAATAAAAATATCCATGCAGCTTGAGAAGGGGTCTAGCCTGGGTAAAGCGTTATTTTCCACCCCAGGGGTAACATGTATAGTGTGCTCTTCAGCAAGAATGCCTTGCCGAGTCCTCTTTAGATCCAGCTGGAGTCCAGCCTGTGGCAGCCCAGCCATTACTACCATAAAGTTTTGTTTGTTTATTCAGATTACATCTCAATTGTTATCTCCTTACTTGTATCCTCCTGTTCCCCCTCCCTCCCTTTCACCCTATTCCCCTCCCCTAGGTCTATGACAGAAGGGGACATCCTCCCCCACCACATGATCACAGCCTATCAGGTTTCATCTTGCTAGCCTGCTTCCCCTTCCTCTGAGTGCCACCAGACCTCCCCACTAAGGGGAAGTGATCAAACAGAGGGCACCAGAGTTCATGTCAGAATCAGTGCCCACTCTCCACACAGCTGTGGAGAATGCGCTGTCCATTGGCTAGATCTGAACAGGGGTTCTAGGTTTATTGTTGTCCTTGGGTGGTACGGCAGTTTGTGCAGGCCCCCCTGGGTCCAGATCCACCAGCCTTGATGCTCTTCTTGTAGGGTTCCTGGGCCCTCTGTATCCTTGTATTTTCCCATTCTCCAGTACTTCTCTCACCTGGAGTCCCAATAGGAAGTCCTAGCATCTATCCTAATCCCCCTTTGAGTGAAGAGTCTCAGAGGACAGCCATGTTGGGCTAATATCCAATTATAAGTGAGTATATACCATGTGTATCTTTCTGGGTCTGAGTTAACTCACTCAGGATGCTCATTTCTAATTCCATCCAATTGCCTGCAAATTTCAAGATTTCCTTGTTTTTAATAGCTGAGTAGTATTTCATAGTGTACCACAGTTTCTTTATTCATTCTTCTACTGAGGGACATCAGTTTTTAACAAAGAGATTAGCTTCTCCTGGCTTTTGGTGTCAAAAGAGAGATTCTCTTATATATTTTCCAGTGTGGCCAACACATGGCCAACAGGATGAACAGGATGGTGGCTGGCTGCCGTGCTGCCCGCCGTGGCGGTGGCAGCGTGGCAGTGGCAGCGTGGCAGTGGCAGCGTGGCAGTGGCAGCGTGGCAGTATGCATACTTAGCAGGGTACTGCCCTCACTCTGACTTGGCTCTGCTGGTTCGCTATCTCCTGACCACTGGTCCCTGTTCTTCCCTCAGCAGTGGTGTTTGTGCCCTGGCTTCCTGGCTTCCTTCCCTCCATTGGCCCTACCTTCCAGTCACCTCTCCAGCCTTTCAGACGGATGGATGGACTTTCTCCTCTCACACTCTGGTGTTGACTGGGGAGTAAGCTAGTCCTCCAGAATGGAGTCCCTCACGTCTATGCAAGCTCCCTGATGCCAGAGGGGTCATCTCCGCATGTCATTCCATTGCTGAGAGATCCAGCATGTGAGGCGGCATTCATGTTTGTGGGGGTACGATATTGCTGAGGGAGACAGCCTCGTTTCCCAGGTTGCTCAGGGTTACCGTTTGAGGGGAAGCCTTTCGGCATTTCCGGTGGCTTTGGGTGACTTCTCTGCAAAGGAATGGAGTAACTCTTCCTAAATAGGCACAGATATCCAATTCTCATGGGATCAAGGAGGGACAAATTTGGGAGAAAACAAGTGCCTGCACTGTGGCCATGAGTCAGACCCACAATGCCAGACTTGTGACCGTGTAAACAGGCCACACAAATCGAACCAGAAAGAGTCTCCATCAACTCACTGTTTTTCTTTTCCAGTGTTCCTTCTATTTAAAAGCAGGATCTCCTGCAGCCCAGGCTAGCTTTGGCTTTGCTGTAAAACCGAGGATGGCCATGGACTGACTTGGGGTCCTCCTGTCTCCACTGGCTGAGTGCTGGGATTACAGACAGGTGTCAGCGGGGGACCCAACTCGGGGCCTCCTGTGCACTAGGCAACCATCTACCAACTGAGCTACATCCTCTTTCCCCTTTTACAGTGTATGGAGAGGTGGATATGGAAGCGGCAGGAGAAGAGAGACCCTGCAGGGTTCGCCCCCCCTCCCCCCCGGTCTGTAGTCTTTACTTGTTTCCAAAAAGCATGTAAGTGCCACAGGCTCTGGAACAGAATTGGATTCATAGAGCACTTTGCCTTAGCACGTGACCAAGCATCCGACCTGATGGAAAGACCAAACTTTTTTTTTAGTTAAAATGCCTGAGGTAAAGGAAGGATTGACCCTTTTCATTATAACCTGCGCAGTCGTCCACTCCGTGTAGGAGTCCCTCCCTGCTTCCCTCCTCCTCTTCATCTCCTACGCCCTAGTGTCCAATACTTCTAGAGGAATTTCTGCCCCCTTCTTCCTGCATATGCCCAGCGCTGGCCCCAGAGGCAGCCCGGCTCTGTTTTCTCATGACACAGTGATTATTTTTGGCACTGCACATATTTTCTCTAATGTTATTATTACCTCCTCCACCCTCTGGTTGCCTTTTGAGGAGCACTCAGTTTTTTTGGCAATTCCACATAAAATCAGAGGATTCATTTTAGTTCAGTGGTGAAGACAGAGTAGGGAGAAAGAGGGATGCCATCCCCTTTTGCGCCATTGCACCATCCTACCCCAACCCTAAGAGAGATGAGGTTCTTCATACCCGCTCATGAAAGACCTTGCTTGCTTTCGCTGGCTCTGTGCTTGCCATTCATCCACTGCTGGGCCTGGGCTTGAGGGTACCGCTATCCAGAGGTGACGTTGGGGGCTGCACCTCAGGGCTGGCATCTTAATGACTTGACTTGGCGGGCTTAAAACAGCCCCATTCAGAGTGAGTTCACACCCTGCGCAGTTGGCCCGCTCAGCCTCTGTCCATAGACTTCTCTTGTTCAAGCTGCAGGAGGAAATGGAGATTTCCAAGTGGGAAGCAGCCTTCCCAGCACTTTAACTCTTCCCTGGAGGGAAGAGAAGCCACAGAGAGCAAAAGAAAACCCAAACTGGTCCTGCTGCGGTGCCTTGGGGAGGGAGCGTGGCTGGGGGTGGGGGTGGGGCAAGGCTGGAACCAGCACAGCTGGGATTACTTTTGCTTCCCTCAGAGAGGTGGAAAGGGCACGTTTGAATCGCCCTTACATCAATCAGCAGATGGTTACCCAGTTTGGCTGGAGCTGAGGCCCTGGGAAGACCATACAGAAGTAAAGTGGCATGTCTCTGCTGCCACAGTCCTCAAAGCAGCAGGCAGGACCACTGCAGGGAAAAGGCATCCTCCAGTGATGGAGTTGGTGATGTGAGCAGAAGTGCCAGAGGGAGCTGGTACCAAGGATGCTACCAGGGGAAACAAAGTGTAGATTTTTAAAGAAAGGGGAGATGAAGTGATGGAGTCGAGTCGGAGGAGAGTGGGATGGAGCAAACTTAGAGAAGTTTCATAAAGAGATATACAAATGACTGGGCCCCTTCCTGGCAGAGGAAAAGGCCTGATGCTCTAGATAGTAAGTATCGCTGGCCAAGGATGGCATCTGGGTAGCAGACACACTGTGTCTTTGGCCTCAAGAGCTTAAAGGCCCTGTAATTCTTTCTTTTAAAAGTGCGTGAGGTCACAGACCAGCAGCAGCAGCATCAACTAAGCTGATGCTCGGAAAGTGGACTCTCACACCCTGGTCCAGACCTCCTGAACTTACGAGGACACTGGATCGAGGCCCCTAGAGTGTCCTGTGTACACAGCATAGGTGACGCCATAGGCCCATGTCAACATCTTTAGTTCACACCTCAGTGTTTATTCAGCGCAGATTGATCACAAAACACACACACACACACACACACACTTTTACCTTTGAGCGTCTCTGCGTTAATAACAGGTCCCCGGGTGGAAACCTCTTGCTCTAATCACGTGCTGGATTAGAACTCTTAGGAAAGATTTAGAGCAGTGAGCAACTTTGAGGAATTTACACCGCAGAGCTCGCTGAGGTGGTTTAATGTCCTTGTCCAGTACTGCTTGTGCCTTGGAGGCCTCCGAGAGCAGCACGGGTGGGGGCCCTTCCCAGAAGAACATGTCTTACATGGGGTGACATAAAAGGGAGGACAGCATGGGGCTGACAGTGCAGAGTGGAATCTGTTGGAGCAAGATGACGCGGAGAGGTCAGGACAGGCGGGGCCTTCCCGGAGAAGATGGACTCCTGGTGGAAGTGAAGGGAGCACGGCTAAGATGGTGAAAAGAAAACCTTCTTGGGGGAGGGGGCTGTGGGGAGTGTCAGAGCCTAGAGCCACATCTTCAGCCGCTGCAGGGAGCTGGTCGACTGTTCTCCACACCACAGAGCCTTGCTTCGTGCCAGGGAATCTATTGTACACGTGAATTGTCCTTTCTTTCTTCTACGACTGTGCAATTTCATCATTAGCTCTCTCATCCGAAAGCAAGGCTGTAGGAGCAGAGTGCACATGAGGTGTGGTTTGAGCCAAACCACGAACTATGTTGGCTGCTTGTGGGATCCAATAGAAGGAGACTGCAAGGACACGAGGGGCACTCAGAGAAAAGGCCTAGAGCCAGTCTGGCAGCAGCGTAGGCCCAGGCCTGGGGAGAAGGCTCAAGAGAAATGGTCCAGGGAGAAAGAAATGCTCAGCAACGACATGCGTGCATCACACCTGGCAAACACTGGAAACACTGCTCCTCACCACTTATTCCATCCCCTGTCTCTCCTTCCTCTTACCTTCCTTCTTTCTTTCCCCTCTCCTTCCTTCCTCCTTCTATTCTTTCCTTTGTCTTTTTGTCTTTAGACGCAGACCTCCAAACAAGTGTGCCCCTACTTGTGATGGCCAAGAGTAGACGGTACTCCTGTTGTCCCCTCTTTGACTGCTTCCTAGGTCAAGAGAGTGTTTTCAATGGCTTCAAATTCAGTCTCCTCAGAGGGCCGTGTCCTCCATGTGCCCAGCCCAGTGAAGCCTTCTGAGGGGCAAGAAGCACCTGCTTCTTAGCATTTGGGGAAGGTTGCCCAATGACAAACCAGTGTCATATATGGGATCCGTGGACACAGGTAGGAGTCCAGCTCCATCACTGGCTGAGTACTGAGCATGCTGCCTCCATCTCTGGGGGGGCTGCCACCCCGTGCCACATGACCTGAGCTCATCCTCACTTCATGAGACTTGAGGATTAACTCAGAGGTGGCAGGGTGAGTAATCTTTATTAAGAGGAAAGCGTTGCCTGTGGTTACTTGCTAGTTATAGCAGCAGCAGTCACAGCAGCAGTAGCAGCAGCAGCAGCAGCAGCAGCATCTCACTTTGCTGATAGTGATTAATCCCTTAGCTAGACTCTGCACAGTGATGGAGACCGGGCAGTAACAGACATTGAAGACAGACAAAGGATGACACTAGACAGACATATGCCTCACTGCTGTTTGTTGCCTCTTATTTTACAAGTAAACTTCTACAAATCTTCTCTAGACCTTGTTACGTAGAGAGAGGGAAGATAGGAGAGACCGCTGGCTTAGATTGAGGGGAGAGGAATTGCTGAGCCACAGATGGCCACCATCTCTCAGGACTAGAATAGAGCCAAAGGTGGCCTCCTGTTTCTGGATCATTGGTCACCTCTACAGATGTTTCCATGTAGATCTGAGGAAAAGAGGAAGCCTGAGAGAAGGGGTGCCTAGGGACAGAAAGCATGTGGACCCTAGAAGCCAGGGTGAGCATGCATGGTTGGTTTTCTTTGCCTTCTACTGACACCCCGACAACCATTCAGGGGTGAGGCTAGAATTCTGAGGCTGCTGATATTGCCACGTCTGTCTCCTCAGCTCTGAGGTACTTATGGACATAGAGCTGGCAGGGAGCTGGATACTTTAAGTGTTGGGAACCCTAGTTGAGCACCAGTAAGGGGAATCATCAAAGACACTGGGATCTCTGGTCACACGGTATGCTGCAGCTGGCTTTTAGGAATAGTTTGAAAGGATTTTAAGCATTATATTTAATGTTAAGCAGAGAGGTCAAGGGGAAAATCCAGACATTCAAAGTGGTCACTTTCTGTAAACACCTGTGCGTTTTCCAAATCCCTTGTACCAAGTATGACTCGGCCCTGCCTCTAGGCTAAAGAGACGCACAACAGAAGGTCTCCTTCCACCCGTGTTCCCTGCCTAGAGCTGCTTGTCAACAGACTCTTCGTGAGTCCTTGAAAATATATCTGAGTAGTTCCATCCACTCCCACACGTTCCTGTTTTCCAAGCCTCAGTTTTCCTCATCTCTAAAATGGAAACCCTGGTAGCTGTCCCTTCTTACCTACGACAGAGAGTTCCTTCCTTGTAGAGTCAATACAAAGTGGCCTATCAGCTGTCACGTGTGATTCAAATGTAAAGTTGTAGCAGTTTCAGGAAGACTGCTGTGTTAGAGCCCATCTTTTGTCACCGGCTATTCAGACATAGCCTGCTGGAGCGAAAGCCATAGACCGGAAGCCCCCAAACAGCAGAAGTCTCGGGAGCTAGACAGCCAAGATGAAGGTGTGAGACTGTTTGCTGAGGGACCACTCTCTGCACCACACAAGGGCACTTTGTGGATGGCTACCTGCTCGAAGGTGTGAGGGAGCCGCTTGGGCCTGCTTTCAGAGGGCACAACCTCACATTGGAGGCAAGGATTTTAACATGAACTTTGGAGAACAGAGCACTTGCTAGAATGAGGCTATCCCAGGGACAGTTTCTCACAGCTACTTCTGTCTGTGCCCGGATTTCCCTGCAGGGCTGGGGGCTCCACATGTCCTAAGGTGATAGAAGGAGCTGGGTAGTATCTGGGTTCCCAGATGGGCTGCTCAGTAATTGAATCTGCCACTGTCTCCTGCAAGGCTGCCTGGGGCAGGGAGGCCAGGCCCGATAAGCATCTCCAGTTGGCCCCTGCAGAATTGACCATTAGGGGACCAAGTGGGGTGCGCCCCCAGACATTACTGTCAGCTCTGAATGCAGTCCAGGCCTGCTGCTCCAGGGACACTGACCCTCTCTGAAGGTCAGGCAGCTGCAAGCTAAACTCCCCACGAGAGAGGAGGCTGAGCTGAAAGACCATTATCAGGGCTTTTCCTTCAGAGATGGGGCCATGACAGCTCCGCCCTCACTTTAGCCACTCCAGCAACCCCTCCTCCCTCATTTGTGCTGCTAGGACAGAACAGACACCATCCTCTTCACAAAGGGTCGGTTTGTCTAAGCACACCGATGTCTTTCTTCCTGTCCAGGTCTCAGTTCTTCCTGAGTTCTTAACTCGGTATCTTCCATTTTGACTGTTAGAGTTTTCCTCCGCTTTGTAATAAAAGTCTCCGACTGACCACTACTGCCTTTAGACAACTTTCAGGAGGATGCTCCCAGAAAGTGGGTCATCAGAACATTGTCTCTGCAACATCACATTCCTGCTCGCCTTTAGAATAACCCTCTGAGTCGTCCCGTTCTTTTGAGTACCTCCAGTTGTGGCAAAAAAAAAAAAAGAAAAGAAAAAAAAAAGCTTATCAGCTGAGAGTACATTTTATTCTTCCCAAGAACTATGAGCTGTCCACAGCCTGGTCTGGTGACTAAAAGGGCGGGTAAGTTGGGGAAGACAGTCAGGGGTTAGAATGACGTCGACACTATTAAATTTTGTAACCGATACTCTTGTGTGGCTCCAACATTAATTCCAAAATGACCTTCCAAAATACATAGAGCAGTGGCCACCTCAGCAGAACAAGCCCTCATCGCGTTCTCCTGAAGTCACTCTTGTCATGGCCACCACCTTTTGGTGACACTTAGAGTAAATCTCTAATTTGAAGTCATTATTTTGATGTCTTCCTATAGCATCTAGTAGAGAGATGGCCCCGTCACCCCCAGATAAAATCTGTTTAGCTTATGATAGTGACTTCAAATTTTCTAAGAATGACGACTATGGACACCTTGTAAAGGGGGGGGGGGTGCGGTCAGGTCTCAGTTGTAGACCTGGGCTTCCTGCTCCCTGGGCTGTGTGATAACGGGCCCTGATGTCTGGAACAGTGAGGACTCCCGGAGTTTTTGATACACGCTAACATTGAAGATGGCTGTTTTGCTAAAATGACATCTATGGCAGTAATTCCAATGTAAATATGGACCAAATGGAATCATTTAGGAAAAGCACTGTATTCCAGAGCCCCACAAATGCCAGTTTGCTTCTCCTCCTAAATGCTTGAGAGCAGGAGTAATGGTATTTCTAAGACATCCTTAACTTGAGATCACACACATAATGCACACAAAAATCAACAAAAGGGCCTTTAAAATGTGACAGCTTTGGACAGGCGTGGTGGTACATGTCTTTAATTCCAGCACTCAGGAAGCAAAGGCAGGCAGACCTCTGAGTTCGAGGCCAGCCTGGTCTATGAAGGAAGTTCCAGGACAGCCAGGACTACACAGAGAAATCCTACCTCAGAAAAAAAAAAAAAAAAAAAAAAAAAAAGACGACAGCGTTTTAACCGTGGTTCTTAGCTCTGGGTTCATAAGAGCTGCAGGGGGCAAGAGCCATGATGCCCTGCTTGTACCTCAGAGACATCAAATCCAAGTCACTCTGAGCCAGGACCCAATGGCCCATTTTTAAGGCTCTGCCAGTGAGCAGCCACAGTCAAGAGCCAGAGGCTTCAGCTCTGCTGATTTCATCTGTAAGCTCTTGACTCCCTCTGGCTCTCAGATTCAACACTGGTATTTTCTTCTTCTTCTTCTTCTTCTTCTTCTTCTTCTTCTTCTTCTTCTTCTTCTTCTTCTTCTTCTTCCTCCTCCTCCTCCTCCTCCTCCTCCTCCTCCTCCTCCTCCTCTCTTCCTCTTCTTCTTCTCCTTCTTATATTATTTACTTACTCTTACATGTGGCATGTTTTGCCTGTATGACTGTGCCGCTGTGTACATGCAGCATGCACAAAGGAAGGTGTGGGGTCCTCTAAGATTGGAGTCACAGAGGATTGTGAGCCACCATGTGGGTGCTGGGAATTGAACCCCGGTCCTTTGGAAGAGCAGTCTATGCTCTTAACCATTGAGCCATCTCTCCCAGCAGGCAGTTCCTGTACAGCAGCGTCACACCCTCATTGAAGAGCCTACTCTCCTTCCCAATTGCACTGGAGCCCTATTTCTTGCATTCAGGGCCCCCTGTGACTTAGCATGTTTAGAACTTTGTCACCAACCAACCACATTGACCCAAGCTGGTTTAATGGGCCTCATCCTTCTCTCTGACCTACTGAAATTCACTGACTTCTCCACCACTTAACCTTCTAGGGTAATAGACTTATGGCTCAGATACCTGATGACTCTAGCCACAGTAAAAGTCTAGTCAGAAGCTAGCTGAGCAACCAACTTCCTTGGTGGTATTGGAGACAGCTAGGCTCCCCTTCAGGCTGTGGTCACTTGGAGGTCAGAAATAAGGATCATTTGGGCCAGTAGAAGTCACTGTGGATGAATGCATCAGCGATCCGCTGCCACTTACAGCATCATGTGTGGTCACTGTGGATGATGCATCAGGGATCCGCTGCCACTTACAGCATCATGTGTGGTCACTGTGGATGATGCATCAGGGATCCACTGCCACTTACAGCATCATGTGTGGTCACTGTGGATGAATGCATCAGGGATCCGCTGCCACTTACAGCATCATGTGTGGTCACTGTGGATGATGCATCAGGGATCCGCTGCCACTTACAGCATCATGTGCGGTCACTGTGGATGATGCATCAGGGATCCGCTGCCACTTACAGCATCATGTGTGGTCACTGTGGATGATGCATCAGGGATCCACTGCCACTTACAGCATCATGTGCGGTCACTGTGGATGATGCATCAGGGATCCGCTGCCACTTACAGCATCATGTGTGGTCACTGTGGATGAATGCATCAGGGATCCACTGTCACTTACAGCATCATGTGCGGTCACTGTGGATGATGCATCAGGGATCCACTGCCACTTACAGCATCATGTGTGGTCACTGTGGATGATGCATCAGGGATCCGCTGCCACTTACAGCATCATGTGCGGTCACTGTGGATGATGCATCAGGGATCCACTGCCACTTACAGCATCATGTGCTCTGACCCAAGGTTATTTTGCCAGGTGGAGTTGCAGCATCATATATTAAGGCTCCATATTCTTTGGTCCAACTAACCAGAGCTAGAACATTTGGAAGGAAGTCCTGTGTGTGCTGAATATGTGCAGCCATTTTTTTTTCTTATTATCATTCCCTGGACAACATAGTGTAATAACTACATATACAGTGCTCACATCTTAGGACACATTGTAAGTCGCCAAGAGCTGGCTTAAAGTATATAGGCAGATGTGTGCGGGGTCTGCGCAAACACTACAGCCCTTAAAGACTTGAGTATATGATGGCTTTGGTGTCTGTGAGGGACTCTAAAGCCGCTGTCCACTAGCAGATGAACAGCTGCACCTGGACCTAGCGATCAGGCCATCTGGTCAGTCAATTCTGTCTCACCTTTAGTTTCCTGAAGTGTTTGCTTCCTTTACTTGGGAGTAAACCTTTCAGATTCACATGTGTTTCCCCTCAGGGAGAGCTATTATAAATGAATGTGTATGGGGCAGACAAGCTCTAGCCAATCAGGAGCTGCCCCCTCCCCAGCTGTAGTGTGGTAGGGAGTATGCAAGGCTGCTTGATGCAGCGCTGGACTCTCCTCGGACATACCTCATCGCAAGCCAGCTCTACAGCAATGGGGGCTGCATGTGTTCTGCCTTCCGACTCCTCCCAGTGTGAACCCCAATACTGGCTCTGCTCCTTGGGTCCCAGGACTTCCCTAAGGCTATCGGGTGCTGATCCAGAGATGGAACTGTCCAAGCGCCAGGGAATCCTTTATAGTGTATCTTTTCTAAGTGTGAACCTTCCTCTTCCCGTAGTGTGGGTGGGATCTGATTTGTAGGAAAGTCTGTAGTAACACTGGGTGTGCAGAAAGGTTCACTAGTTTCTCTGCTGCCAAGGAGGAAAATTGGGAGGTTGGGACCCAAGAAAAGCTAGAACTGAGACAAATGATTTAGTCTCTCTAGCTCCTGTCTTTAAGGGTTATTGTGAAACTCAAATGAGGTAACATACATTTCTTTTAGAAAATATTTTCCGAACCCCCAGGCTGTTGTAAGCGCATCATCACTATACTTCCTCCCTGAGTCCCTGTCCCTGATGTTAACATGTGGCCTCTATTTGTTGCTCTCGTTAGTGATGACAGGTGTAGCTGTTGCCCCCTAATTAGATTAGCTTACTCCTGGAGAGCAAGGTTTGTGGGCCTCACTCGCTCTCTGGTGACTACAGGGCCCCAGTATGGGGCCAGCACACAGATCTCAGTGTGTGCAAGGAAAGCAGCCAGAACCACACTTAGGTGGTGTGTTTCACACACAGCTTATTATATAGGGCCTCCTGTGGGGACAGGAGCATCGCAAAGATGGCAGGAGAACTTAGGAGACATGAGCAACATTGAGCAAGAGGCCACCAAGTCTTCCAATTACTTACACATTTAGGGGATGATATCTTTTTAAGAGAAGCCAGTGGATTCTAATATGTAAATTTCAGGATAAATTCAATAAAGAAAAGCAAACCATGGCCATTATGGAACCCATCTCGGAAGAAAAGTATTTCAGGAAACAAAATCCATTGTCAACCTCGGAAGATGTCCAGATCTGGTGTGCAGAGGTGATCAGGGTCAGCCTGTGTGCCATGGTCCCGTACCCCAGACAGCCTGCTGGGTGATGAAAGACAGGTGTTATGGCAGAGTCCAAATGCAACCGATGCTCATGGCAGCCAGACGGCAGATTTCCAGTCTGCCAAGGGAGTTTTCATTGCCAAACAACCTTCCTAGGCTTCTGTGTTCATCTCCTTTTATCCTGACAAGGTATGGAGCCTTCTTCCTACTTTATAAGTGAGGGAACTAGAGCCCAGAGGATGGATTTTCTTCTCCAAAGTCACAGGGGCTGATGGCATTGTGACCATCTACAAGCCCGGGCTTCTGTTATCTGCACCTTCTGTTAATTATTCTTGTTCTTCGAGCTTGCTAATTAAATGATTTCAGTGTTACAGATTTTTGTCTATTTTTTCCAAGAGTCAGCATTAGACATCTCTGGATTCTGTCAAGGTTAACTAGGAAATCTAATTAAAATGAAGCTAGTTCTAGAGTCCAGCTATAAAAACAAGACAGCTAAAGTGGAGTAGGCAACTTTTGAACCAGGGGTCTGCCTCAGGGTGTCAGCCTTTCTTCTAAATGTTCAGGTGTTGAAGTTTCTTCCTTCTTGCTGAGGAAGGGTACAAGGGTACTGCCCCCTAGGGACAAGCACTGAAGAGAGTATTGCGCTGTGGTGGGGAAGAGAGAGAGAGAGAGAGAGAGAGAGAGAGAGAGAGAGAGAGAGAGAGAGAGAGAGAGAGAGAGCGCACACACACACACACACACACACACACACACACACACACACACGCTGTGTGTGTGCACGCGCATTGCAGGTGGCGGGGTAACGTTTTATCCCCAGCTCTGCCCCTAATTACATAATTGCTCTAAGCATGCAACTTAACCTGCTTGGGTCCGCTTCCAACTCTCTGAGATGGGGGGCAAGGGTATCACCTGCCTGCTCTCCACACATGGCTACAAGGATATAATCAGGCAGCCTGTCTGCTTGCTGACTGGAAACCCTCTCAGTGCCTATGTAGGCTCCAGCTTTAAGACCTTGGGGAAATGGCATACTATGTTCTGAGCCTCAGTTTCCCTATCTGTAAATTGCACAATGTCTACCAAGCTGTGTCAGAGAGAAGAGTCTAACGGGGCAATATGTACAGTTCTTGTGCAGTGGCCAAACACGCTATATTAGTGAGTGTGTGTGTGCTTGGAGGAGCATGGCCCAACTCAGATCTCTAATGCCAAACAGAACCCCAAGTCTAGGTAGCCTGTTTCCCATGGCTCTTCCTCAGCCACGGAGCCTCTTCCTCTCCAAGGGAGGAGTCTTGACACAGTGAGGGGCTTTGTCCATGAAAGTGTTGCTGCTAACGCATAGTCTGTGTTGACTGCTCCACCCAGCCTGCTGCTCTAGCTGTGTCTAATGACTCCATCATGTGTTTGACCCTGGGGTCAGGAAGTGTGAGGGCTGATGCTGAAGAGTGGAACTCAGGCTCTCCTCCCTGGATCTCATGACCCAGCACTGCGGGTTCCACTGTAGGCATCCCCCCTGCCTGCCTGCCTTTGTGATGCCCAAAGCCTGTGCACCCTTAACATGCTCTGTTCCCACAAGCTCGGCATGAAGATGCAAAAATCTAGGGACCAGTTTCTGCCCTTAAAGTCTGGTAGAAGATGCAAAATCTTCTGAAGGACAGGTTCTAAGAGGGTGAGAAGGATTGGGTGTGGGATTCCTGAGAGCCGGAAGTCAGGGAGCGGGGGAAAAGGAAAGAGATAGACGAGGGAAACAGAAAGGGGAGCGAGGACAAGAACATCCAACTCCTTTATTTCACGATCTCTCACAAGGTTCTGCCCGACCATCTGGAGTGTGGCATGGCTCTTTCCTGCAGCCTGGTATCCAGTGGGTAATCCATCCCAGGAGCTGGATGGTCTCTGTCTACAAAAGTCAAAACAGGGCTTCTGTCGCAAATCTACAGCAGGGGTGGGAGGCATGCCAACACTCCAGGAATCCCCAAGTAGCCATTTTTGGTCCAGATCATGAGAAGCTCAAAGCCAAACAAGAGGGAAACAAGCCCCTGGGTTTGGCAATCAATCGTAGAAGGTAAGGTAGAGTAAGCCAGCCTGGAGCCGGTGGGATGAAGGCCTTGAAAGCCACAAAGCACATTGGACATCTTCTACAGAAACAAAAACCAAATTAATTTCTTTAGGAAACAAGTGATTATCTGTTATTTATAGAAACACAAGAAAACACAGATAATCACTTGGCAGACCAGGGAGGGTGGGAGTGGGGCTTCCTAACTGTGCTACCCTGCGACTCTCAATAGTCACTAATGGCTGAGCACCTAGGTTCTGGGGTAGCCCTGCCCAGGGCAGCGCCCACTGCTCCACTTACCAGCCAACAGGCACAGGTGAATTGTTTAGCTTCTGTGGCCTGTTTTTTTCATCTGTATATTAGGGATGTTACTAATGTCTGTTCTCACAGCACACCGTGACGTGTAAAGATGCTAACATGGTATCACCTGAAATAGTAGCTGAATTATACCAAACACTGTAACTGTGATACTGTGACCATCATAAGCGTGTTGGCTACTTAGCGTATTTCTAGCCATCCCCTTGTGTGTCATGTGTAAAGTGTTACGTGTGAGGCATATGTGCTCCTAAGGACATGGTTGCCCTACACTGCTGATAGGTCACTGATAGGGTACCAAACAAGGAGACGCTAAGCACCTTCGTCGTCATCGAAGCTTACAGAGTTAGCAAGTGGAGAAGTTAAGGGTTCTGGCACAGATATTCTGACTTTTAAACTCACTCATGTTAGTATTGATACGGATTTCCTAAGAGTTCCAGTTTCTTTAGGGCCTCTGGAAAGAGGCAGGTTTGGGTGTGGGTGTGGGTCTTCCTCCCCTACCCTTCAACAGAGAGGAAAACAAGCAGGCATCAGTCTGGTACCGCAGGCCAGCAGGGAGTGCACCCACTGCTGCTTACACTATGCCCCTTGGAGGCATACACTTTGGGGCAAACTGAGGCGTGTCGCCTGAGTTCTCTATGAGCTTTCCTGGCAATCTCAGCCTCTGCTCTGGCATCTCCCTCAGATCTGAAATGGGAGCTCAAGTCCCAGGCTGGCTTTCACTTTCACTGAGTGCACCTTACCTGGAAAAAAAAAAAAAAAAAAGAGAGAGAGAGAGAAAGAGAGAGAGAACTTTGCTCTCAAGGGCTCTTGGCAACACCGTGTATGGCCAACACCATGCATGGCTCTGGCCATACCCTCTTCATCTTCCCTTTCCATCGATGCCCTTGACCCCTGTCCCCAAGGTCTGTTAATTAATCTAATCATCAAGTCTTTGTTGAAACCCTACCCACATGAAGACCACTTCTGGCCCTTACAGGGGTACAGGAGAAGGACGCCATTTGAGAGGGTAACGGCAGATACAGAAACAAAGCCAATAGCGAAAAGCAGCTTCTTGTAGCTACACTGGGCTGAGTCAGATTGGTTGAGTGGGAGAGTTGACGTTACAATGGATAGGAGGATGTGGCCAGGAGTGTGATAGGATGGCAGTGACATCCCAGAGACTAACCCCTTGGTTCTCTATTTAGGAGCAGCTCAGAGCTGAGGAAGGAGAAATCCCGAGATGCCGCCAGGTGCCGGCGCAGCAAGGAGACCGAGGTCTTCTATGAACTGGCTCATGAGTTACCCCTGCCTCACAGTGTGAGCGCCCACCTGGACAAAGCCTCCATCATGCGGCTAGCTATCAGTTTCCTGAGAACACACAAGCTCCTGTCCTCAGGTAAGGCTGGCAGGTGCTGCCCCAGGCTGGCATGTCCCTGAGCCCAGAGGGCAACCACTGGGAGTCAGCCCATTTGCTCTGTTCTTCCACCATCTGGTTTCTGGGGCTCTGGGGCTTGAACTCAGGTTGTCAGGCTTGGCAGCAAGTGCCTCCACGTACTGTGTCACCTTGCTTGGCCCTGTCCCTTCATTTTAGCTAGCTCCTCTCTGGCAATGGTCTTATTGTGAGTAGACCCAGGGGAAGAGGTCAAGGATAGGCCCAAGCAAGGGTGTGAGCACCCAGAAGCAAGAGAGAGAAAGGGGCTGGGTGAGCAGACGAGAGCTTCTGCTGGAAGGCTGGCTCTGCCATACGTGAATGTGAACACTGATGCACACCGTGTTGGCTCTGCAGGAAGCCTTCTGTCCTTGCCTTCCAGCCACATCTCTAGTACATCAGAGAAGATGTGTAGAATCCATCTATGCCCTCCTTCTAGACTGTTAGGTAGGCCACTCCATCGCTCAGAACCATGGTTTCTTTATGTATAAATGGGAACCATTCATGGGGCATAGGAGTTAATGGAGACAGTAACTTAGCTGTATCCTTTTCTGCAGGGATAACCCCTTGAGAAATGACAACTTCAGGCATCACCCATCCTCAGCCTTTGCCTAGCATCTCTTTTCATAAAAAAAAAAATTGTTTTTCTTCCTTTCTCAGAGATACAGTCTTCAAAAACCGTTTCCTGTTAGGCTTTACCAGGAAGAGGCAGCCCGGGATTTCCACTTTCGGATCCTAGGCCTAGTACTGTCAGATTGATCAGTTCTGTAAGGAAACTAGACAGCGTGTAGCAGCTAGGCTGGCGCTCCTGATGGGAGAGGTGTCTGAGGGCATGAGTGGAGGAGGAGGGCAGATTCTGTGGCTCGCCTCCAGCTTCCCTAAGCGAGTATGGTGCACTCTGGAGATGGACTCCCTCTGCCGTCCTGTGAGGACGTGGCTATTCTGGGAAAGAGCCCCTGCGCAGAGGGGATCCAGTGTGAGGAGGGAAATCAGACTGGCCTGTGCTATTCTGGGCCCCGTGCACAGGAAGGATATTGTGGGAAAGACCTTCAGAGGGGAGAATGACTGCTCAGGGACCCCACCCTCACCCCCACCCCCACCCCCACCCCGAGGCTGCAGGCTAAGCCTGTGCTGCAAGGCTGGGGTGACTGTGCTGTCACAGAAACAGAGAAGCAAGGGCAAAGATGCTGCATAGACAGACAGACAGACAGACAGACAGACGGACAGCAGGGTAAAAGGAAGCCCTCAGCTGCAGATACAAATGGAAGAGGGAAACACAGGCCAAGGCTCCCCATGAAGCCTGGACTGCCGAATAAAAAGGCTGACCCCCTGCCTTCCTTCCTTTTACAGAGGTCTTTCCCCTTGGCGAAATGAGGCCAACAGACAGATAGGTGGTCTGTAGGCTTCTGCAAAGCGCGTCGGGCAAAACGTGTTGATAAGGGCCATGGAGTTGGAGACCAACAAGGGCAAGCCACAAGCAGTGGGTGGACAGAAGGCTCTCAGAGTCCTGTCTGTGCCCTGCTCTTGTAGCAGGAACACATTGTCTATGCTCGCCCACACAGAAGCCTGCATGTCCTCCTCGGTGCTTGCGAGGTTGATTTGCAGAGGCTCGCTCGGGTAGAATTGGATCTTCTGAGCGTATCTGCCCTCATGTGTCCCCGTACAGCCCCTCCCACACTCTGTGTACTACATGAAGCCACAGAGAGTAGGACTGGATCTTCTGAGCGTATCTGCCCTCATGTGTCCCTGTGCAGCCCCTCCCACACTCCGTGTACTATGTGAAGCCACAGAGAGAGGACCAGACATCACACGTCCCAGCTCAGGAGCTCTGAGTGTTGACAACAAGGGCTGCCCGAGCACGGACATGGCAGAAGCCTTGGCACATGAGCTCTAGGCCTCTCTGTCCCAAAGAAAGAAAATGATAAAAAGTTTCAACTTTTAGTCCTGGTGTCCTTGAAGGAGGAGTGCTCATGAGTGCAACCAGGAAAGGAGATGGTGACTTAGCCTTCCTTGTCTCTACTGTTTTCTCAGAGGCTCCTACGAGGCATTCTCTAGACCAGGTGTAGAAACTGTCTTCAGAAGTAGAGTGTAAAAACAACCTTTTTCCTCCTCGTCCTCCCTTTTGTTTTAGTGTGTGCATGTGTGCACTCTTGCAGGGGACAGAGGAGAACTTGGGGTCTAGCTCTGTTACTTCATTTCTTTCAGACAGGGCCTCTCGCACAGCCTGAAGCTCACCGTTTTGGCTCGGTCGGCTGGCCAAACTCCCAGGATCTCCCTATGTCTGCCAGTCAACACTGGGGTTACAGGCACACATAGCCAAGTCTAGCTTTCCCACATGGTCCTCTTTTTCTTTTCTTTTTAAATAATGGTCTTAAATTTTTACTTATTTTTACCATATTTTTTCAGACTATAAGGCGCACCTGACCATAAGACACACCCAGTTTTTAGAACAGAAAAACAAGAAAAACAGTAAAAAACAGCAATCGGACCATAAGACGCACGCCCCCCCCCAAAGTGGGGGGGGGGGGAGATTAGGGTGCGCCTTATGGCCCGAAAAATACGGCATATGTGTTGGTGTGTATGGGGAATCAGAGGAAACTTTGGGGAGCTGGTTCTCGCTCCCCACCATGGGTTCTAGGGATCCAGCTTATGTCAGGCTTGCACAGCAAGCCCTTCAGCCTTCAGAGCCATCTTGTCAGCTGAATCATAGGTTCTCATGGTTTTTGTTTTCCTCCTACCAGATGAAAAGATTACAGGATTTTGAACAGATACCCCCTGCACTTGGAATATTGGCTTGGCAGTCATCTCTCCTTGCAACTGTGTACACATTTTTTTTTCATTGGGCCTTAGATAGTCACCTGCAACATTGTTGGATGAATGAAAGACCTTTGTCTCTAGCCTAATGTGCAAGCTAAAGCTCAGAAATAATTCTAGCAAAAAGCATTGATCTTTTGGAGAGATGGTATAAAAGAAAAACCAGGGTGAACCGTAACGTCCTTGGATTAGTGTTTCAGTTCCAGTGTTCCAGTGTTACCACATCCACTTTCCCAAGTCAAAACAAACCAGAGGCTCATTACTTAAGCAAGTTGAAGTTGTCTGCCTCAGAGTTCAAACAGCTAAAAAATACCAGGTTTGGCATTAGGAGGGCTTCTTCTTTGCTTAGAAACATGCTTCTCTTTGATTCTCACAGTAGGCTGTTGTGTGTGGGAATGTTGGAGAGGAAGCCTCAGCACTGAGAAATCCAGGCTGCGAGTCGGGGCCACAGCTGAGATCTGTATCACAGGAAGCTAACTGAAACAATAGTTTTATGGTCCTCGCTTCCACACTGCGCTGAGGACAGAACACATTCTGGCGGGGACATGAGTGGAAACATCACTTGATTGTCTTAAATCCTCTTTCAAGATGAGTCCTGCACTCTGCGACCCAAGGGGTGTCACTGATACATTTTGAGAGCTTTAGACCACAGCAAATGTAAAAAATGGCCTTTTTGTGCTAATTCTGATTTGAGGCTTCCTCAGACTTGTGCCTGTTTTAAAAAGAAAAAAATCTCTTTACTGCAAAGTTGGAAGTCAGCACAAGGCAGGCTTCCAGACATAAATGTCATGTTTATTTTTGCTTATTTTGATTGGATTTATTTCTGTTTGATTCCTGGCATTGCCTAATGAAGACACATAGTCTTCAGGAGATGATTCTCTGATCCCCAGTCTGGGGAAGGAAAGACATTAAAGCCCAAGACATGTGGCTTTAAAGTTCTCACCGTGACCTTTCCATCAGAAAAGTGGGACAAAGGGGATAAAAATTATGGCAGCAGATGTAGTTTCTGTGCCCTCTTGTGCCTTGTGGTGAGACATATTTCCCCTGGTTTTCATCCCACTTTTTAACTGTCCCACTCCCGTGCCCCACCTATATTCCAATCAAGGCCCTTCTTTGCCCTGTTTGGAAGGAAGCCAGGAAGATGATTCATGCCAGGATGTTAATGGCTGAGAGAAGCCAGTAGTCCCTTCAAGAAACACTAACCTTGGTCACCTCATTCTCCCAAAGCAAAACATTTGCTCCGTAGATAGCAGCTGATGGTAACCCTGCATGGCATTTTATGAAGGCTAACACAGAGAGGGAGGATGGGCTGAGCAGATGTGGAAAGAATGTAATAAAAATCTCTAGCGGGGGACTTCTGGGGCACACTGGGACTTCATCCAGATCAGGGGAGATCCCTCCCTCTCCTGAAAGTGTGAGATAGCCCCAGCCTGCCCACAGTCGGGTAGGTAGACAATGCAGTAAATGGCCCATACTCATTTCCTCGTGGCCCATGTGGACTCGCTTTGCTGTCGGTCTATCTGAAGGGTGTGAGCACTATGGTAGCGCCGAGAGGGGAGGGACTACATAGGCAAAGCCTTTGAGAGGAAGGACCCTGCAGATATAACCTAGCCCCAAGCACTCTTGAAGCAGGAAGCCTGTTAGGAACAGTCTAGCAATTCCAGGATTTCTCCTCGAAGAAGGGACGCGCGAGAAGGACAGACCTGGTGCGGTACGAAGGCGGCCGGCACCCTGGCCAACCTCAGTCCTGGCACAGCCTGGTCTCAGAGAGCCAGTCAGAAAAAAAGCTGCCTGCCCTGCCACCTGCCAGTTTACCAGAGACGACTGGCTCCTACCATCCTGGTGTGCCACCCAACATGCGCGGCGCTGCCTGAAGGAAATGAGCAGTGCTCCGGAAAAGGTGCTCCGAAGCCCTCTCAGCTGCACATATCCTGGCTGGGGGAGTCATCAAAGCCTGTTTACTGGGGCTATTTTTAGCATTAAAGAATCTGGTCCTGCTCCTTCACCAGCCATGCTCCTTCTCAGAGGAGGCGGCTGGCTATGCCACAGTCCTCCTTTGAGATTTGAACCCTGACGGGTCTTGGGAGGCAAATGGCCAGGAGGTTGGACCAGAGATAATTAGAAGACCCAGCCAGGACCTTAGTGAGCAGCTACCTTATTTTGTACCAGTGCCTTGCTCTCCATCATCGCCCGCATCCCGGGAAGGGCTCAGACTCGCAGACCCCATGTGTCGACTCCTCAAGTGGTGGGATTGTTTTCATCCTTTCCAGCTCTCTGCAGGACAGGCCCAAGCAAGCAGCTGGCTAGCGAGTGGCTGGGGAGCCAGCGCTTTGTCCAG
The DNA here is from genome assembly GCF_903995435.1 of Acomys russatus. Taxonomy (NCBI): domain Eukaryota; kingdom Metazoa; phylum Chordata; class Mammalia; order Rodentia; family Muridae; genus Acomys; species Acomys russatus. The sequence goes on along the minus strand of NC_067137.1, from coordinate 7,013,725 downwards.
CCAAGGGCAGACACAGAGGGAAAGCTTAGTAAGGACAGTGGGTGAGAACTTCTTTCCCCACGCCCAGTGCAGGGTCAGATATTTGTATCTAGGGGGAGGCTTGATGTGGACAGCTGTGAGGCACAGCAACCTCACTTTTCAGCGGAGGCTCTGGGCTCTGGGGGCAGGAGAGGGATGTCTGCCTCCCTTGTCCAGGCCGGGAGTGACCTGGCCAAGTGCCTTCATAGACTCCCAGCGGGATACACGGGTGATTGCAGGAGCAATAGTTCCACTGGAGGAAGAGACCACGCCCGAGTCTAGCTGCCTCAGGGTCCCAGGGAAGGAGGAGAGCTGCTGGCATCTTTGACCTTGTAGTCACTGTGACTTCGGTCCCAAGATGTTCTGTTTCTCATCTTGGTCCCAGAGCACCCTCTCGCTCCTTCCCTCCTAAGGCCAGCAACCCGCCAGGGTAGCCAATTTCGCCACCTCCTGGAAGACAGTGGGCTGGACACTGTGGAAAGCTGCTTGCCTGTGATAGGCCAGTCAAAAACAGGAAACTTTAAGCAGAATTATTTTCTCCAAGCCTAGTTAACCAAAAAAAGGTTGTCCTGGGGTTATTCCAGATTTTGAAGTCAGTGTTACCACTGAGATCAAAGAAGCTGAGGAGAAAATAACAACTCAGTAGGTCTCAGAGTTGTGGCCTCTGCTTGTCTGCAGAAAGTGGCCACCTCGCTGGTGTAACCCAAATGCAGCCGAAACCCTGACCTTGCCCAGTCCCAGACTGGCTGGTTTTCCCTACATGCGGGACTGTAGTGTAACCTGGAGGTGAGATAATGTCTTCAGCATGCGGTCCCTGGAGCAGCAGCTTTGACACGCTCTGTTGCCAAAGTAGTGCTTTGAGATGGCACATCTCTGCCCATGGCTGGAAGAGGGGTCCTTCAGAGCACCGAGCCTTCTTTACGTGCCTAGTTTCTGATACTGGGACATGGGTCCTCTGCCACCAGGTGGGCTCCTTGTGGTCCTAGGAGGAACCCTGCCCCATGTGTCCTGGAGTGGCGGGCCGATCTTGCACAGCCACTGACAAGCCTTTCTAGCCTGGTGTGAACTCTGCTTACAGGGCTCCTTAATGCTGCCTCTTTGTAAAGAGTCTCTCTCTCTGCACCCCTAGTTGGGTGCCCACTGTAATGTGTGCAAGTGTTCGCTTAGCTTCATGAGGCTGTGTGCTCTGAGTTATCTGCCTTGGCTCGGAACAACTTGAGAATAGCGACAGTGTCTTAGAGGGAGTGGGGGGTGGTGGATAAAGAGTTCCCAGGTGTTGACAGCATTTTAAGTAGTTTACATGCTCGGTCTTTACTGTTCAAATCACACTATTCCACTTGCTGATGAGGAAACAGTTGTTACCCAAAGTCATAACCTAGTGGGAGGCAGATCTAGGAATAGATCAGGGTTTGGATTGGACTCCAAAGCCTGTAAGATGGTTGAAGGTGGCCATTGCATTCATCCCTGGGGCTTGCGAACTGTCTAGACGTCACAACTTTTGGCCATGGTTTTACTCTTGTACGTCTATCTCCATAGAATCAGGGCATTGTAGAGTCAATAGAGAAGATTCAGTGCAGCGTCTGTGGTTATTTCTCCATATATGCTAGCAGCTAAGCTATCTGCTCCGGCTGCTGTTGTTGCTGCTGCTGCTGCTGCTATGGTAATTAGCGTTCTATCTCTAGACTCTGTCACTACCATTACTACTGCTGCCGTAAGTGCTGTTACCGCAAAACCCACGCTGGGCCCAAATCACTGCCAACGTGTCCCGGGTGTTTCACTTAGTGTCCACTCATTAGGCATGTGGCAAACACTTCGGTAGTCGGCAGTATGCATTTCCCAGGAAGTCCACCCTGTGCCCTAGAGCCGTGCCTGGCAGCCCCCTATCTTTCCTTCAGTTGTGTGTGACCCTCACATGTGTGGGTCCCTTCCCTTTCCAGTCTGCTCTGAAAACGAATCGGAAGCTGAGGCTGACCAGCAGATGGACAACTTGTACCTGAAAGCCTTGGAGGGTTTCATCGCTGTGGTGACCCAAGATGGTGACATGATCTTTCTGTCGGAGAACATCAGCAAGTTCATGGGACTTACCCAGGTGACACCCTCCTCTGCCTCTTTACAAAGGAAAAAAAAAAAAATGGCCTCATTTGGGAGATAGAAACTAATGGGAGGTCCTGGCCAGCATCTCCCAGAGCCTGAGAAACATGTTCCCAATGGAATGGGGCTTGACATTGCTTGTGGCTGTCCTAGCTAGAGTGACATGGCATCCCTTATGAATCAAGTCCTTGTCACCATTAATAGTGCCCTGTTACAACTGTAAGTCCATGGACCTAATACTGGCCAGATACTGTCAGTGACCATCCGATTGATCACCCTCCTAGTCTCCGAATCCAGACGTATCCCAGCTTCCTCCTGGAGTCCAACGTCATTGTTAGGAGTAACAACGTCTGTCTTGCCTTTGAAACAGGTGGAGCTCACAGGACACAGTATCTTTGATTTCACTCACCCTTGTGACCACGAGGAAATCCGCGAGAACCTGGCTCTCAAAAATGGTAACGCGTTCATTCATTCTTCTGTGTTTACGCTCTCCTCGTGATCCCTTCCCCAAAGGCCTACACAAATAGGTCACGTGGATTGTTATGACGCCAGGGGCCGTGTAGCCTTTGAGATGAGCTTACACGACCCAGCACTTAGCATGGCGGGCTCCTAATGGCCACCCATGGTCCTGATGTCACCCTACCAGGGTGCTCCTTCTCTCAGTGGGTTTCATCACCTGAGATCAATCAATCATCTCTGCCGAGTGACACCACCCAAACCAATAACTTCATCTATGCCAGATTATTTATGGGAACTGCCACAGGTGTCTTCCGTCATAAATCAAGCCACCCAACGCACAGGCTTAAGCAACCTCCCAAGTTTCTGTGGGCTCTGTGGGCAGGTCTCTTGCTCTATGTGACATCAGCCAGATTGTAGTCATCAGGGCCTAGACTGGGCTGAAGGGATCAAAATGGCTCACCTGTGGCTTGTATCTGGGAGACGGGGACCACAGCTGTCACTCTGTGGAGCCTCATAGTAGCCTTCTTCACTTGGCAGCTCAGGACCATTGATCTCCCTTCTCCCTACAAAGTACAACAGTAGGAGCTAGCAGACCTGCTCAGGCCTGAGTCCTGAATCTGAGACATTACCACTTCCATGCCGATTTTTCTGGGCAATGCAAGGTTCAGGCCTGCCCTAGCTGGGTGGGTGTCCAGGAGGCATGGCCCTTAGGATCGCTGCTGAAAAGTAACTATTACAGGAGCTTGGAGATCTTCAGGAGAGCGAACACTCTGGGGCTGGAGAGATGACTCAGTGGTTAAGAGCACAGGCTGCTCTCCCAGAGGACTTATGTCTGCCTCCTGGCTCCCATGACCAGTGATGACGGGTCACAACCGTCTGCAATTCCAGCCTCAGGAGATCCAGGGCCCACTTCTGGCCTCTGTAGGTGTCTGCACAAATGTGCACACGCAGATAAAAATACAATAAATCTTACAAAACCAAACAGAAGGAGCCACGGCGGTAGGCAACAGTGGCTCCAGTGACTGACAAGGTCCTCTCTGAACTTGCGACCCTACTGCAGGTCTGGACAGACTGTCCACATGAAAACATCTTCTTTTACTTCTCTCACCTGTCACTACTGTGGGGTGTGTGCTCATCCAACCTGAATAACAAAGGCAGTGGTACCACGCCTGCCTGCCAGGTTTGCTCATTGCCATTCATGCTGTAAAAGCTGAGGCTGCGTCTCCTTACCTCTCCTGTTGGTACAGAGGACTGTAATCCACACTTGGACTTACAAAGCTTTGTAAAAGTATAACCACCTCCCTTTCCAACACCGCCCTGGCTTCTCACCTGGGTCACTGCAATTCTATCTGAAGGCCTTGGGCAACTGGCCCCCGTGGTACACAGGCTGGGACCACCATGAGTATGTCTTGCCTGTGGGGCTGAGAAACTCTTGGCTGTGTAGACTGATTGATTCTCTTTGGTGAAGGGGCTATGATATTGTTGGAAGCGCTTTCTTTCTTTTCCTTCTTTCTCTCTCTCTCTCTGTCTCTCTTTCTCTGTCTCTCTCTGTCTCTCTCTCTCTCTCTCTTTCCCCTTCCTTCCCCTCTCTCCTCCTCCCCCCCCCCATCTCTTTTTTAAATAGGGTCTTACAATGTAGCCCAGGCTGGCCTTGAACTTGCATTCCTCCCTCCCAAAGTCCTGAGATTACAGATATGCACCACCATACCTGGGGTCCAGAAAAGCACTTGCTAAAGAGGTGTCCCTCATTCCTTTTCTACTTGAGAACTTGCTGGTCACTGAGTTCTTGGTCCCAGCTCAGCTTCTGGCTCAAATCTCTGTTTTCATGAGCTGAACTAAGTATCTCGCTCCTGTGCTGCTCAAAGCCTTTTCAAATCGATGGCAAAGGCGAGGCTGAGTGTAGTATTTTCTAGCTCTCACGTGCCCTGGCTCACGGCTACAAGCCTCCTCCTTATCTGAGTAAAACTTAGGTCTTTTGGTTCATGAGTGGAGATTTGGGATCCATCAAACTCAGTGAATCTCGCAGAAGGTTCCAGTCTGTGTAGACCCATGGTCTAAGAACAGAGTGGCGGAGTAGGTTCCTGGAGGAAGGAAAGGTGGGGCGACAGGCTGTGGGGTGCTTGGATGGTGAGGTAGAGAGCCTCCAACTTTGTTCTGTTGAAGATATTTATGCTGAGGTGGCACCATCCAATGTCAGAGACTCTGGAGTTGGCAAGTTAGGAGCCTACAACAGCAACAACCCAGACAACCGGTCACAAGTAAATCTCCAGCCCCCTCATTCCTAACTCCTGAGGTGGGGTGGGGGCTCTCCATGCACAGCTACAGCTCATCATAAACAAACAAAAATTATGTGGGTTCCTCCCCAAAAAAATACTTCAGTTCACTTCAAGGATGCCCGTCCTTCTGATACATGCCTCTTCTAGACTGTGTCAGTCAAATAAAGCAAGGGTCCTCCGGGGTGTGGGCCCAGGGGCTGGCAGCTTCTCGTAGGAAGAGCAATGTGACTGCCTACTGCAGGGTGCTGGCCTTTGGAGGCCAAGAATGGGTACATACACAGTTTAGACACTGCTGGCCTGCATTTACTACCCTGCATAGCAAGAACCAGAGGAAGTGGGCAGGCTCGGGAGATGCTGGGAAGGAGAGGAGCTGTGTGCCCTTTGTCCTAGTGATTTCCTTAATCCTGTGTGAAAGGTGATCTAATGGCTCTTTGTCAAGAACATCTCTAAGATGGACTTGTCCACCCAGTTCCAGTTAAAAACAAGGTGTGTGTGTGTGTGTGTGTGTGTGTGTGTGTTCATTCCCCTCCCCGCTTCCTTGACACATGTCCCTTTGGGAGAAAACTAATGGTACATAATCCAGAGCATGACCCCAGGCTGTAGACAGGATATACGTTTCTCATGTTCCTGAGAAACAGACTAGAAAGAGCAGACAGGAGGGTCGGAGGATAATTCGAACTGGAAAGACTTATGTCCTTGGAGCAACCATGGTTGCTCTCAAACTTCCCACTAGAGGACCCAGGCCTGCCCCAGGGGAGGCATCTGAAACTGTGGTCATAGCCTCACTCCTCTCAAGCGACAAACACTGAGTGTACTAAGTGACTGCATGCTAAGGACACTGGGTACCAAACCATCAGGCAGCTCCTGCCTTCCGGCATCAATGCTCTTGGTGATGCAGTAACATAGGAGCTTCTACCCAGCCTTCCTTGGGTACAGCGCCTCTCTCTCCAGGATGGACATCAAGAGCATCCGGCTTCTGCAGTGGAGCATCTCTGTCTCTTCTAGTAGCCCCTCCACTCTGAGTCTCTATGGGCGTGGTGTTAGCCAATAGATAGCCCCTGTGTGAAATTGGCTCAAAGTGCAGCAGCGGAGGGATACCATGAGTGTTAGGCCATGAGGGACTCTGTGCCTATGGCAGGTGCAAGCACTAAACCACAAACCATTAGGGAGCCTGACTACAGGAATGTGATTTGGGCTAATTCAGCTGATCCCACACCCGTCCCCACTCAGGCTCTGGTTTTGGGAAGAAGAATAAAGATATGTCCACTGAGCGAGACTTCTTCATGAGGATGAAGTGCACAGTCACCAACAGAGGTCGGACCGTCAACCTCAAGTCGGCCACCTGGAAGGTAGGCTGTGAGTCGTGGGTTGGAGCCTCAAGTGTGAGCTGGGAGTTGGGGGATGCCTGAAGCCCTGCCCCTGTTCTCAGCACTCTCGGCCTTGCATGACTTCTGTGGTTTGTCCCCAGGTCTTGCACTGCACTGGGCAAGTGAGGGTCTACAACAACTGCCCCCCTCACAGTAGCCTCTGTGGCTACAAGGAGCCCCTGATGTCCTGCCTCATCGTCATGTGCGAGCCGATCCAGCACCCCTCCCACATGGACATCCCCTTGGACAGCAAGACTTTCCTGAGCCGCCACAGCATGGACATGAAGTTCACCTACTGTGATGACAGGTGGGGCCCTGGGAGTAGCTAGTATGAGCAAGGACAGGGTGGCTCTTACGAGTGTGTCTGTGTGAGTAATGTACCTACAGCGCGGGGACAAGACTAGGACGTAAGTGTTGCGTTGCTGGTTGCAAGTTTGTAGACTTAGGTCACTTTCCCAGTGCTCCTCAGAGGTCCATGCTATCATAGTTGAAGTCTCCCATCGACACAGCCTCAGGATCTGTCTTGAGAGCAGTGCTGATGTGTGACTACTGTCATTCTTGTGGTGTGTGCGTATTTGTCCACTTACGTAATTAGTTCCTGAAGGCATTTCCAAGGGCAGTTTCTTATCCCACATGACAAGAGTCTAGAAGAAATTCTATAAGTACTCTGACTCAACACCAGCTGGGAGTGTAGGGCTTTGGCTTGGATACTGCCCCACACTGGTTGGCTTTCTGCAGTTCGTTTCTATGACTGGCAGGTTTCTTTCAGCCTTTGCCCCTGCTGTGTACAGCGTCATACTGGGTGGCTACCCTCCTTGTGAAGACTTTAAAGTGAAATGGGCTAGGATGTACTCTAATCCCCAATTCCAACACAAGTTGGATGTTGTCTTGGGGGGGGAGGGGTGCACAGAAGCAATAAAGATTGTGGCCTTGGACTAGGCAGCCTAGGCTCTGATGTGGTCAGTGTAAGTTCATATTCTCGGCTCTATGAGAGCTGAGAGCACACAGAAGGCTGCACAGGGAAGGCACGCCATCTTCATTGTTGGGGTTGACGTTAGGTGCAGGGCATGTGCAGACTACACCACAGTTCCCAGCCCCCACCTGTTCTGCTGCTAGGATCCAGATGTGGAAGAGAGAGATGGTGAAAACAGATTGTGGAGGGCAATGGTTTGCATGAGGGGAAAGCAAGCCAACTGTTGGCCTGGGTAGAGTAAACGGCACCACCATGCCTGAGTCCTTTGCCCAGCATGAGATCAACTCCGTGATGACTCACGTCAACTTTGTACTCCCTGATATTCTGGGAGTATGTCCCTGGTGTGGGTTTGTCCTTGGGTGTGTTTCATAGGGTCAGTGTGAGAAGAGGGCACAGATGTGAACACATGTGGAAAAGCACAATGCCATAGCTTGAGGAGGCTTCCTGTCTCGGCTCATATCCAGCCCTGGCCTCCCCAAAGCCAAGATTGTCCTCCCAAGCTAAAGGAAATAAGCTTGCTTCTGGAAATCTGTGGCCCCCATGAGCAAGAAACTGCCTGGTCCTCTCGATAGCAGAAGAGCCAAGGCCTATGACAGAAAGTTCCTGCCGGCCTCCCACAACTCTTTCTAGCTAGATGTTTAGTGGCATCTGGTTCACACAGGGAGGGGTTTCTGGCTTCCAGATTAGGCTTAGTCTTCCACTCAGAGTCTGGACAGACCTGGTGCTAGTCAGTGGCCTTATCTTGGAATTGGCTGTCACTTGTGGCCCCATTTTAGAAATTGTGTAAAATAATCCTTGACATATTCCTGTCGCCTAGTTCTGACCACAATAGAGTTAGGCCTTAAGGCACTGGGGGTTGTAAGTGTTGGTGTAATTAGGACAAGAACTACCACCTTGTAGGGAGAGAAACCTGCACTCCATGTCAGCACTGATGGTCATTTTAGCATTGCTGCCACCGCTGTTATAGTGGTGGTCTCTGGGTTCTTGTCACAGAAGGGTACTCATCACGTACAGTCCTTGTATCCACAGGAGCATTCTGAGCAGAAGACAGGGCTATGGGGTGGGCTCTCAGCAGTCATCAGAGGTACCCTGAAGGTCCCTATGCCTGCTCCTTGTCACCAGCCTTGAGGTGAAATCATACGTGAGACCCTTATCCGGCAGCCAGGGCTGAAAGCTGAACAGATCTCTTAGCCATGACCAGGCTTCATAAGCAGGGCAGCCCTTGCCATCTCCAGATAGCAGAAAAGAGAGATCGTTACAAGGAACTGGCCTCAGGCTTTGATTCTCTTTAGGGGAGGGAAATTTCCCCAGAAAGGTTGGTTCAGTGCTAGTCTGTTCAGTAGCACAGTATTGTGGGCACCGAAAGGCACTGAGAATGCCATATACACAGGAGGAGGAGAGGCACCACAGCGACTTCTTCAGTTTGGCTCAGGACTGGCAGGTAGAGCAGATGCTATCTATGCTCACTTGAAGGAGCCTGTGATTTGGGGCTTTGTGATTCACCAGGTAGAGAGGTGCTGCTTATGATGTTTTAGGACACATATTTTCCCCATAATCTTGCCTTTCAAGGAAGCTGGTTGCATGGCCCAACGTGAATTCTGTTATGCTGGAGAGATGACTGCGGAAGGGGTGCAAGCACAGGGTGTCACATGGAGCATTTAACCGATTAGCAGATTAGTTAGCCAGAGTACAGATGTGACAGTTGATGAAGGGACTATTTTAAGGGTTTAATCCCTCAGTGTTATTTCTCGGTTGGTTTGGATGGGGGTGGGGAGAGCTTGTTCTGCTGTCACTGTGTTGGGATGTGGAGCAGTGTGTGTGTGTGTGTATGTGTGTGTGTGTGTGTGTGTGTGTGTGTGTGTGTGTATACACTGTCATGCCCTCCTGAGAGCTATGCTTCCAGCCCAGCCCCTACCTGTGATAGCCAGTGCAGAGCAGGGCTCCCTCACTTTACCCCATGAATCTTTCTGTTTTGGTGACATTTGGTGACATCTGACACAAAAGGGGCTTATTTACCCCTCATGAAAACTACAAAGAATCTGAAGCAGGGCAGTTGGCATCCACAGTTACCTTCGAGTCAGTTTGCTGTCCCTTTGGTTGTGTCTCTGGTCTTTATATAGCTAATAAAACACAGAAGGGGAGCCGGTGGTGGTGGCTCACGCCTTTAATCCCAGCACTCGGGAGGCAGAGGCAGATGGATCGGATCGCTGTGAGTTCGAGGCCAGCCTGGTCTACAAAGTGAGTCCAGGACAGCCAAGGCTACACAGAGAAACCCTGTCTCGATAAACAAAACAAACAAACAAAAAACAAAAACAAAACAAAACAAGACAAAAAGGGATCCTAGAAAGAAAAGAGAGGAAGGAGAAAGGTAAAACAGACAAGGGAGGTTTCTGATCACTTGTTGGACTCTCGGATTTCTACAATCAATGCATTTAAGATAGTCACATTTATGTCCCCTGGGGCATAGCGGCTTGATTAATTATTTGACACAGTAAATACTTTAAAACCATCCAGTGACTTCTGTCATTCCCATCCACGTACAGGAGACAGTCATGGCATACACAGTGTCATTCCTCTGAAAAGCTTGGGGCTGTACATGTTTCAAGATTTGAGAGTTATGGGGAAATTTTGCATAACTTTTTTTTTAAAGATAGGCTTTCTCTGTGTAGCCTTGGCTATTCTGGAACTCACTCTGTAGAGATCTACTTGTCTCTGTCTCCCAAGTGCTGGGATTAAAGGCATGCACCAGCACTGCCAGACTGTTTTTCTTTTAATCAGTTATTTATTTTTATTTTCTGTACATTGATGTCTTGCCTGCACGTGTATCTGTGTGAAGGTGTTGGCACTCCAACAGACTTACAGACAGTGGTAAGCTGCCGTGTGGGTGCTGGGGATTGAACCTGAGTCCTCTAGAATAACAGCCAGTGCTCTTAACCACCATGCCATCACTCCAGCCAGAACCTGAAACACTTTTAAGTTGTCATGTTGACACATTTTGAGCACCAGGTTGTTAGATGAAGGATGCTCAGCCTGCTTGGGCTGAATGTTGTCGCCCTGACAACAGGAGTAAAGTTGTGTAACCAGGTTAAAAAGGCATGTGTTCCCTCTAGCACCCATCCTCCCCAGGCCGGCCTGCAATGTGCAGCCATCCTCCTGCCTTAGCACCCTGAGTGCTAAGGATGTCTTTATTGTCAGTGCAATTGATGCTCTTCTCCACTGTGCACTCAACCATAAGAGTTAGAGTCTGTGCTTCTTAAAATCCTAAGGATCTGACATCTTGGGGAACACCTGCCGCGTATTAAAACTAGAATGTCAAAGAAGGAAGAAGTGACTCCTGGTGGTTAAGTGTTTTGAGCTTGAGATATAAACAGCTTGATGAAACCACAATGAAGGAAGAGGAAATCCTTCTCAGATCCCTTTTAAATCCATGTGGAGACGCCATCTAGTGGCCTAACGGAATAACGGCGACGAAAACCCAAGTTACCAAGAAGACTAGACGTTTTCTTAGAAAAAGCGTGCATTAGGTTGTGTGATTCTGTGAGTCTCCCTGTAACTCCGAAAAATGTATGAAGTTTATAGTGAGCATTTAAAACTGATGAATAAGACCATTTAGTCTTTATAGGCAAAGGATTTGAGGGCAACCCTGTTTTGTCAAAACAACACAAGATGTAGCCATGAGTTAGGTTAGGAAAGCTTATGGTATAGGGCCAAAGAGATGGCTCAGCAGCTAAGAGTGCATACTGCTGTTGCAGAGGACCCGGCTGGGTTCTCAGACCCACATCCATACACATGCTTACAACTACTTATAACTTTGTTTACAGGGGAATCCAACCTCTGGCTTCTGAAGGCATCTGTTTCTCTCTCTCTCTCTCTCTCTCTCTCTCTCTCTCTCTCTCTCTCTCTCTCTCTCTCTCCCTACACACACACACACACACACACACACACACACACACACACACATGTAAACGTAAAATAAATTGTTGGAGAAAAAGATTTATTGCACATTCATTTTATTCAAAGAACTTAGGGACAGTAAGATGGCTAAAGTGAGAGAAGAATCGAGCACCATGAGAAGAATATACATAAAGAAACTTAAGCACTGGACTGGTGAGAAGGTGCAGCGAATAGAGGTACCTGTTGCCAAGCCCGAGAGCCTGAGCTGGACCCCCAGGGCCCATATGGTGGAAGGACAGACCTGACTTTCACAGGTGCTCTTCTAACCTACACACACACACACACACACACAGAGAGAGAGAGAGAGAGAGAGAGAGAGAGAGAGAGAGAGAGAGAGAGAGACACCACACACACATGCACACGCACACATCATGGCATGCACACTCACCCACATACACACAAATTAAGAGGAAATTAAAAAGCACCAAAAGATGTGAGACACGTCTTTTATGAAGAAATCTCTGGGATGTTTTAAGTCCAAGAATAAAACAGACTGACTTTAAGCAAATTTGTTGTAAAATATTATGTTCTTTATTGCACATTGGATATGTTTACTAAACTTTTTGCTGCTTTTTCTAGAGGATGATATTGCTTAATTTCAGGATTATCTTTTATAAGGACCGTATACATATTTTGGTTGTATATATAATTGATTCTAATTACTTTTGCAGGCCTACTCATTAGCCTTTCTCTGTGCATCTCAGGGGTTATCACATGCTTCTTTACACCCTAAAGTTAGATTTGAATGAGCTCTGTGTCCTTGTATCTACTCTGCTGACAATGCTCTGGAATCAGGCCTAACCGTGCCAGAATGTGTAAGAAATATGTGCACATTAACCTGTCTCATCTAGACTGTAGAAAATGCTCTACAAATTCTCTCTGGAGTTTGTCTCAAAGTTTACTAGCTCCATGGTTCAAACCACTGCACGATCTGCATCTCACATTTTTCTCTGACTGTTGTTTGTGGGGTTTTGTGTACCGAGGGATGGCTGGTGGCATGCGGGGTAGAAGTGGCCCGGAACGGACCTTTTGGTAGATGACATCACCCTCCAGACAACACATCTCACAGAGAGGGTAGATCTCTTGAGAGGATCTAGATGTCATTAAAGAAATGCGTTGCCAATGCTTATAAGCATACGGAAGCTAAAATGAGTGTCTCGGGAGTCATTAAAATGTGGACGCAAAGAGCAGACAAGTGTACACATTTATTAATGGGAGCATTGTTGGGGAAACAAGCAGGTGGTTAAAAAGTGCTCAGCACTTGCATCTGTATAAAGAGCTCAAATACTCCCTAGCCATCATATGTACATGATTTACTTAGCAAACCTTTTGCCTCTGTAGGGAGCAGAGGTAGAAATGGTACCCAAGCCTTCCTGGTCTCCAGGTAGTGGCATCTGAAGCCACTATCCCTCTCATGAACAATCTCTGGTGGCTAGAGCCAGGAATAATAAAGTGGAGCCCAAGAGGCATGTGGCTGGTTTCTCCTGCCTCTTGAGGGGACAGCACTCAGAAAATTTTCCTCCTGACTTTCTTCTGGCAGTCCATCCCATACACACATCGAGACATTTGTTTTTATATACCACACTTCATTTTGTGTGTGTCTGTGTGTACGTGTGTGTGTTTGTGTGTGTTTTCTTGCCTGCATCCAAGGTCAGCAATAGGTATATCTCTCTCTCACTGCTCACCTCATTTTTTGAGACAGACTCTTGCAGCGAGCTTAGAACTTACTGTTTGGGCTAACCTTGCTGGCCAGTAAGCTTCCAGGAGCTGCCTGTTACACATCCACCACACCCAACCTCCAGCACTGGAGTTACAGCATGTTCTGCTAGTTTCTTGTTTGTTTGTTTGTTTGTTTTACATAGAGGCTGGGGATCCGAACTCAGATCTTCATGCTTGCACAGTGAACACTCACCCCACTAAGTCATCCCCCCAATCACACTTGTAGACAGTTTTAAGAACAAAGAGGAACTATGGGGCAGCAGATGAGTCGTCTTACACTCTTTAGGCGCACTTCACTTCGAAGACCAGAGTCTCGTCTACATATTTTCCAGGGGTGACACTGACTTCAGGACATAGTAATCTTCTCAGTGTGTACTGCCTGCCTCCATGTTTCTTGCTCCCCTGCCTCTTCCCAGCTGCCAGCTTCATCTGCGTCTCTGCTCCCTTCATCTTTGGTCTACTTCTTATTCTGCTTGTTACTGAGGAATCTATTCTGTCCTCCGCTTTGAAAGCTGACCAATCAAATCTTTTTACATTTCCCACTCCTCTCAGATGACCCCTGAGTTGCCTTTCAAGTTTACGAGTGACCCCCAAATGATTCTTCTCCCAGTGAGTCAAGGATCTCTAATTAGGAAGACAAGGGCAGTTCCTCTGCGCTGATGGAGAGAGCAGATGCCACTCTTATCTGGGGAAATAAGCAGGGAAGGCCCCAGGGGCCGGAGCTGCCACTCTATAAACAAGTTCGGTTCCTTAACCTCCCTGTGGCGTCGGTGTGCCTGCAGTTGGGGGTAAATGGCCATTTGCTTTAAGTTGGGGCTTCCTGGCTTTGTGAGGTCTGACAACCCGAATGTTCTGCAATTGTGTTCGGGCTGTGTGTGTTTCCCAGCTTTTACAGTCGCGTGTTTAAAGAAATGAAGAGGAAGACATTAAATATTTATTTTGGCTGACAAGATAAAATGAAAAGCTGCTAGTGGGAAGATAACTGGCAAGTCTGAAATCTAGGTTTGTTTGTCTTCCAGAGCGTGCCCATTGTGTGCCTTTGAATGGATGATACAGGAATTAGATAAAAGCATCTTATTATGAGGTTGATTATAATATTTACTCGGAGCATTTTGATGTAAAGATTCTAATCGTGAAAGGAAGTGGAATTCCTCCAGGATCAAGTATTGTATCTTTCCTAGATGGCCAGTAGGCACAATACTGAGGGTTTCTAGAAAATTCTACCTCTGCCCAGTGTAGCTGGCAAGTGAATGGCCCTATAAGTGGTCTGTTGTCGCTGGGCAAAGTTTGAAATGTATTCAACAGCTTACCAGGGATGCTATGTGGGGTAGTACAGACAACATTGCTCCTTTCCTCATTCTCCCCCGACTTCATCTCAGCCTTTGGGTACCAGCTGCAGCATCCAAGCTACCAGTGACATGTCCATGGCCGGTAAGCCTAGAGACCAAGTAGGGACGAATCCTCTTGCTATGAGGATGGCCAGCTGGCACACGTACTCTGCCAGCCTCTCACTAGGGAAAGCTCCACAGGGCCGAGACAGATGCACTTAAGCCTTTCAGTCAGTGGAGCTAACCTTTGCTTGTCAAAGGCTCAGACCTCCAACATCTGATCTGGTCAGAAAGCATTCCTCTTGTCTGATCACATGACGGCAGGCGCCATACAGAATGGAAGGACAGGCTAAAGATTGTGATAGAGTGCTAGAGGTACTTGAGTATGTCCATGTATGTGTGCATCCATGAAAACATGTGCGCACTGAGATGCTTAGCCGTGCTTAAGGAAGGAAAATAGATGGTGAGTGACCAGGTTCCTTAGTGTGATAGATTGGCAGGCCTTGGTTGTACCTTAGGTATAAGGAGACTAGTGCTCACCCAGCACTCATTGTGGGAAGGCAAGAGGAGAAAGAGCAAGATGCATGAGGCAGATACATCCTTCCTTCCCACTGCACATCCCATTTGCAAGGGATGAAGGAATTGGAGGGGGCTCTGGGGAGAAAGGGGGGCTCAGGATGACCCTGTAAGAGTTAAGGCTTGCAGACCATTGGGGGAGAGAGAGGAAAGAGGGTCCAGTGCACACTGCAGATTAACTGAAAATCAAATTGCTTGGAAACCAAGACTGGACTCTGGGGCGATCCAGAACCTAAGCAGAGAGCAGCGGGCCTAAAACGATCCTTTAGGAGGATCGAGTCTGACAGCCACAGACATGTGACCCAGCAAAGTGAGCATCCGGGCCTCTTGTTTTCCTCTCCTTCTCTTTAGCCTCCGCCCAGGGGACACAGGTCACAACTGTGCCCAAAGGCAACGTGCTCCCAAGTAGGATTGTCATAATGAGCCCCTGCCATCAGCTCTGACTTGTCATACTGTGCTGAGTACACTGGACGATGCACTCATGAGAAAAATGTGTAAAGTACCAAAGATGGAGAAACAGGACCCAGGAAATGACATGTGGCACAGATGGTGGCCTGTGCAATAGTTCTAGGGGAGGCCTTGGTTCACTCAAATGTCTCCACCCAGAAGCCTTCAGTACTGCCTCATGGCTCTCCATATGTGCTTTTTCCTGCCCATTTCCTACCCAAACCAGACAGCAGACAGAATGAATCCATCCGTGCTTGGTACAGTCACGCCCTGTCCCAGCTTTGCAGCCTGTTATCTCCAAAGACTGGTTTTGGGTTTCTTTTCCATAGTGGCCTCTGTCTTTGTCCCTCCCAGAGAGGAGGTGAGTCAATCAGGGCAGCCATGGGAGACACCTAGGTCACAGGTGACACCCGAGAAGTATGGGGGGGAGGCGGGCATGATAGCACAGGGGGCTCTTCCTATCTGGCTCCCCCTGCCCTGCTGTCTTCCCACCTGGACCCAGTCAAACATTACGCAGCCTCCACCTGAATGATCTTGAGCTGGCAGTCAGGAGGCCTCAGCTCTGAACTGGGCACTTGTGTGGACGTCAAGCCAGCTCTCCGGCCCCCTGGCTCTCCACTTGCTCATCTGCATGAACCAAGAGGTTGGAGCTGTGTGAACCCTTCCTGACCCCAGGACTTCTTAGACAGTAGGCTGAGCAGTGGAGTCCTCTGAGTAGAACCTCAGGAAGGGCAAGAGAGGAGAGGGGCCGGATCCGCGGTTGCAGGCCGAGGTCCATGGGGTTTTGCTTGAATAAATAACTGGTGTGACCTGGGGGATGTACTTGATGCTCCCGGTTTAGCGTCTGAAGCCCTGATCGTATGCTATGCTGAGTTTATTTGGTCTTCCCCCCAACCCCCCCTCACCTGCTGCTTTCTTTCTAATTCAGAATCATGGAGCTGATTGGTTACCACCCTGAGGAGCTACTGGGCCGCTCTGCCTACGAGTTCTACCATGCCCTGGACTCGGAGAACATGACCAAAAGTCACCAGAACTGTGAGTTCCTAAAGCAGCTACCTGCTAGATACCCTGTGTCCTTGCAGTGTGCCCTTGAGGAGTGTGATTAACAAGACATGCTTTGGTTACTTCCTTCCCAGAGTCGCCATCTTGGGTAGCAGATAAGGTAAGATACCTTCAAGATGGTCAGGGAGCCACAGCTACCACCAGCCTATCAACGCTTTTATGCAAATTAGGAGAAAGACTGTTGAGTCCTCTTGAGTAGTTAACATTGTACATAACCCTCAAGGACAGCCCTGGAGGGCATCTATAGTCAGTGTATAAGCAGCTTGGGGTCTGCGCTATACCTGGGCATAGAAGACAGGTCTGGAAGAGTTCAGAGGAAAGTGGGCTTGCACTGGATCTGTTATGAGGGTAGAGAAGGCTGGGGCTGGACAGAGGAGCAGGTCGTAAGAGAAAAGGCTGTCTAGGCAGCAAGTGTAAAGGCCACGGGAAAGCCTGCACAGCGAAGGAACTCTGAAATGGGACTACCCAGGAGACCCTCTATCACAGAAACATTGTGTGTTCGTAGGCCACATGTGCCTTCTGTGGTACTTGAAATGTGGCTGATGCAATAAGAAACTTTTTTTTTTTTAATTTCAGTTTAAGTTTTAAATAATTTAAGTAGCTTTATATGGTGTGTGGCCACCTCATTGGACAGAGTGGTTCTGTAGTGTTCCCCGTGGCCAAGTTCCCAATTTAGTCTTCCCATTTGTAGATGCTCCCGGTAAATCCTTCAAAGCCATGAAACCCCATCAACATGTTAGAACCTGTACCCGGTTGAGGACTAGGACTTGGTAGACATGATCTCTACCCTAAGGAGTCTTGTTTTGAAAGTAAAAGGAGGCTAAGCTCCCAGAAGCTGGGTGACCTTAGCATCTCCCATAGTACCAGGGGTAATACAAATACCAGGTGAATGATAATCTCATAGACAAAACCGTATTTGGGGGAGAGGGCATCCAGGTATGACACTGGTACAGACGGAGCTGATATGAGGGTGGGATAGGAGGATTCAAACACCGAGAAGCTTCCTTGCAGCCACGCTGGCAAGGTAGGAAGTAGAGAAGTGTGGCTATCTGGCTAGTCCTGGTTGTCTCACGGTTGGGACATAGAGTTCAACTCCACTAACTGAGCAGGAGCTCCTCAAGCTGTATACAGCGTAGTTTTCTCAGAGATGAGGTGAGGTGTCTCTTTCAAATTCACCATTCTGTTTTTTTCCCCCGAGACCTTTGGGTTTCCTCTGATATAATAATACAGTAGGGATCATTAAGGTATCTCAGACAAGTCTCCCACTTCCTAGATCCATCCCCACTCAGGGGTCCAGGCATGGCAGAGGGAGGCCGGGGCACTCCCGAAAGCCATGACACTCCCAGATGCCATGACTGTGACCCAGCCAGAGACTGCAGGGTATGGCGCCAGCCTTCTCTTGGAGGGGCCAATGCTTTTGTGTATCCCAGGGGTTCCTCACTCCCAAGGCAGGTTGGTAGAGATAGATACACAGCTGTGCTCTGCCCACCTCTGTCCTAGTTCACCAGCCAATGCCTCGGAGTCTGGGGGAATGGCTTCCTTCTTTTCCAGGCCTTCTCAGCCAAGGGACAAAGGCTTTTTGGGGTTGTTGATTTGTTAGTTTTGGTGTGTGTGTGTGTGTGTGTGTGTTCCTGTGTGTGTTTGTCTTCTGGGGGGATAAGCAGGAAAAGCACTGTCAGGGAGCTCATGGGGCATATGGAAAGGATCTCCCTTTTAGGGCTCCCTCATCTATAAGAAAAGATAGCACACACACAAAAAAAAAGTTGGTCCTATCAGTTTGCAGCTGACTCCTGAGCAAAGTATGTTGGAAAAACTTTTTGATTAGATGTTGTTTTTTACTTAATACATGTATTTAGTGCCCCCCTGCACACTTAAAGAAAATTCACAGTCTAAATAGAAAGTACAGACTCTGGGTTTTTTTTGCGGGGGGTGGTTGGTGGTGGTGTTTGTTTTATTTTTGCCTACTGGGGTTAGGTAAAGACCACAGAGGCCCCTATTTAGCCAAGAGGCCTGCATCAAGCTAAGCCAAGTCTACATGCCATGGAAACAGGTTCAACGGTGATTAGTGACAGGAATCTCTCCACCTCACCTTCTATTTGCCCTGTAGATCCCCTGCTGAGGTGGAGGCTCAGGTCTAGGTTACGTGTGTGTGTGTGTGTGTGTGTGTGTGTGTCTGTCTGTCTGTCTGTCTGTCTGTCTGTCTGTCTGTCTGTCTGTCTGTCTACAGTTCACCCATGTGTGTCTCAGCCTGTACGTGTTCCTCATCAAAATGCCTGGAGAAGCTCAGTCCTCAACCAGATTTAGATAATTGAAAGTCATCATTTCCAAATGGCTTAATAATTTATACATTGTGACTTATCAAAGGAGGGATCGGGCTGGTTTCGCTTTGTTATGCTCTTAGGAAAACAAGATTAAAGGCTATGAAAAGCTTATCTCCCTACCAACTGGCAGGCCCCTCACCAAGGCTGCCATTAATGAGATGATTAGAATGCTGGTGTGAATTAGAGGCTACTGATAAAGCAGGCCTTGCCTGCAGTTACTAGAAATGCTGTTAAAACCTCGCTTGGTGAACTTTTTCATCAAAAAGCGTAAGAGCCTTGAATATGGTTTGCATTAAGAATCGTCTGAATGAGTTCATTCCAGGCTTGAAGTCATGCAAGAGTTGTCTCACCACAGCTAGGTGGCCAACATGGCACCAAGAAAGGGACCACAGAGAAGACAAAGGTTCCTTCCTTGGCCAAGGAGTCCATGATGGTTTGACGAAGTGGCCGTAGCTGACTTTGCCTTCTCACTTGCTTCCGGTTCAACACGATGCAGTCAGAGAGGATGCTACTGCCCTGGGAGTCAGAAGACCGACTATGGAAACATGGTCCCAGTTGTCCTGTGCAGTGTGAAACACAGCCCTCCCAGCCTGAGAGTCCCTGTGATAAGTGACAGCGTCTCTCCTCCCTCCAGCACAAGATTCCACTTAAGAGATTAGATCCAATGAAGATGACACCACCACTGTGGGAAAATAATTTGGCTTCTTCTGATGATTAAAAAAAAAAAAACCATGGTCTTAGCATGTAATCTAGAAGTTTCACACCTAGCTACACCCCCATGAGGAGTGAGGCCATGCTTAGACAAAGATTTAGACACAGATGTCTATCACAATCTTTTTTTTTTTTAACCAAATTCACTATCTTTTTTTTTTTTTTTTAATTTTTAAATTTATGTGCATTGGTGTGAGGGTGTCAGATCTTGGAGTTATAGACAGTTGTGAGCTACGTCTATCACAATCTTATTCACAACAACTGAAAACTCAAAACATCCAGGTGAAGGAAAAAAGTGGTCGTAGTACTCCCATACAGCGAGACAGCGCAGCCCCCGCCCCATCCCCCATGAGAAGGGATGGATCACGGAAACACCTGCAACAACGCGAACCTCAGAAACACACCATCAAGTATAATAAAGCCAGACTCATGGAACAGACTTGAGTGGTCTCCCCCCCCCCCCATAAAAGTCTAGAAAGAACAGGAGATAGTGACAGGAATAGATAGTGCTTGTCTGGGCAGAGGTCAGAACTAGGATTAGTTAACCATGGGGACCTTGGGGCTGGGAGAGATGAAGCGTTTGGCACCTTTGCTGTGGTGATGGCTACACAGGTGCTGACATTTGTCAAAACCCATTGCACTACATGCTAAAAATGGATCCATTTCCATGGAAGGTAAACTAAAGTCCAATAAAGCTTGTTTGGGAAAGGCAAATGAAGTTGAAAATGGGGATCTAATTTAGACTCTTAAGCCTGAGACATTGTGCAAGTCAGCAGTAATGTTTAGCAAAAGGAAATCTGTGTGGGCTTCAGTCGCCGCAGGTGTGAAACAGATGTTTCACACACTAATGATAACCCATGCAGCAGCTTGCCAAGTGAGGTGACAATGACAGTGATCTCCACAGGTGCATCACATGCCAGACCCTGAGCTAATTGTCACACGGACTTGAAGTCATCACACCAGGCAGTTGTGGGCTCTGTGGAGCAAGGCACACGTCATTCTCAGTCATCCCTGCCCCTTGCTGGTGCTTGTTAAGATTTTCAAGAGGGGCCAGACATGGTGCTACACACATTTAATCCAAGCACTCAGGGAGGCAGAGGCTGGTGGATCGCTGTGAGTTCGTGGCCAGCCTGGTCTACAAAGTGAGTCCTAGACAGCCAAAGCTACACAGAGAAACCCTGTCTCAAAAAACTGGAAAAAAAAAAAAAAAGAAAGAAAGAAAGAAAGAAAGTAAGAAACCAAAAGAGATTTTCAAGAGGGTAAGATGTGCTAAGACACAGGATCGTAATTGGCATGACTATGAAGGAGGCTGTTTCTCTACCATGCCGGGCTGAGGAATAGGAAGATAGCCCATGAGCTGACCAGGAGACGTGGGGAGACTGTCTACAAGGGAGCCTGGATGGTCTCTCACAGAACCCCTGGAGACATTGCCTGGAAGCAACACCAAGTAGCCTAACTGGCCCAGTACCTAAGCACTGGGCATCAGTGGCTGGGGGAAGAGGAGGTTTCTAAACATTTGTGTCGCTGATGAGGCAAGCGAGTCCATTTGATCCTTAACACAAACAGCAGCAGCATCCTGGACAGTTGACAAGGACAGGGATGAACATGCAGTTATTGTCAATACTGCCTTTTGCAGAAGAGGAAACCACACCAGCATTGTTCCTTCCCCGAAGTCCCCAGACTTCCTGAGCCTCCTGTTGTACCGCTCTGCGGCTCTCTGTGACCTCGGCACTTCTGGGCTGGAGCTCCGAGCAATGAATTCCCGAAGGATGGAAATCCAGTGCACAGCTTAAAAAGCCAGCAGATGTCTCGAAAGTCAGCAGGCATTAGTACAAAGGAGCTCTTGGTCATCTTTTTATCAAAAATGGAAGATGCACTCGGGAAAGGGGAAGAGGACAGTCTAGGGTGTGGGACAGCCCACTCCCATCCCCAGCGTTTTTAGACAGTGGTGGCACTGGGAAAATGAATGCTTAGAACGATCTAGAAGAGGAAAGAAACTCTAAGCTGCCAGTCTCACTGGGTAGTTGAAAGGCAAGCTTAAAGACTTTCCAGTGGCTGATGAGGAGGCTAAGAGGAGGCTACTGGCCCTGAGTTCCAGGCCTTTCTTTACTCCAGCTGTAAAGTGCAGTCATTTGTCTCACAATGTCTCTGGGCCCTGAAGTAGTAGAGTCCTAAGAGTTGACTTTGAAAGTTCAAGGGTCACAATTAAAAACAAAACAAAAACATAAACAAAAACCTCAGCTGGGTCTTTTGGCACAGTAGTGAGCCTGTTATTTGGGAGTCTAAGGCAGAAGAACTGTTCAGTTTAAGGTCTGGCTGGGTTTCAGAGTGAATTCGAGGACAGCCCAGCCAATTACTGAGACCTTGTATCAAAATAAAAACAGAAAGGGTTGGAGCTGCAGCTCCAAGCAACAGCACTTGCTGAGCCTGTGTGAGGCCTGCTGTTCATCCGTCACAGTTGGGGAGGGTGACAGGTCCGTGTCATGCCTTTCTCCGAGATGAACTCTAACCCCTACCACCTACACTGGGTGAAGCCTGTGAAGAAAGTAGGGTGTTCCTTCTGGTTGTCCTCAACTGAGCTGTCTGGGAGTCCGACAGCAAGGGTTTTTGATAAGCCATCCCAAAGCTGTGGCGTGGGTCACTCCCGTACTGGGCAGGCTTTCCTTCAATCTGCCTGTTCCTCTTTTTAAAACGAAGAATTGGCTAAAATGGTCTCCAGCCCCAGTCCCTGTTCACTCTTCCTGGTCATCAATGCCTAACTGGAAGCTCTGTCCATCCTCCTCCCCCTGACAGGCGACACTTCCTGTGGGATCTAAGTGTATGCTGCACACTGCTCCCATTCCTCTCTCATCTCTGGCTCCTTTCTTCCCTAGTGTGCACCAAGGGGCAGGTGGTGTCTGGCCAGTACCGGATGCTAGCCAAACACGGAGGATACGTGTGGCTGGAGACCCAGGGAACGGTCATCTACAATCCCCGCAACCTGCAGCCCCAGTGTATCATGTGTGTCAACTATGTCCTCAGGTGAGTCAAGGAGTCAAGGAGGGTCCTCTTGGGACCCTCAGCCATGCCTCCACGCGCTGTCTGTGGCGTGCACCCTTCTAAATGAGAGGATTTTACATCGTGATCTTAAGAATCGTGTTCTAGAGATTTCTTTTCCTCCTTCCTCTTTCTCCATTATGCTGTCATGCCTCTGACTGGTGCTGAGTGGGAGCAGACTGTATACAGCAGTTGCTTAATATTGTATGAATGAGAGACAAGAGAAGTGCTCGAGTGTTTTCTGTGGTTGCTGGGGGGGGAGGCTGGGATGGGGGGACGTGGATGATGTGCCTTCCCTCCTCCACGCCTGGGAAGAACGCGAGAGGCAGCCATTGCTCACAGGAAGGAGAGTGACACAGGCCTCCAGGCCTCTTGCATGCCCACAGCTTAAGCACAGGGTAGCTCTCGCAAACAGCCCGTAGGCAGAAGTTATCCTCGTCGGCTCGGCTTCCATGGTGATTGTGAGATTCTTTCCAAAACACCAACAGAATCCCTGCCCATCTCTGGTCTGAAAGGCTTGGCTATCAGGCCTCCGACATGTCTGGGGGAGCCAAAGGCTTTTGCTAAAAAAAAAAAAAAAAAAAAAAAAAAGCAGATGCCCTGAACAGTTTTCTCACCCTGTCAGTGAGATCCAGAAGAACGATGTGGTCTTCTCCATGGACCAGACTGAATCCCTGTTCAAGCCGCACCTGATGGCTGCGAACAGCATCTTTGACAGCAGCGGTGACGTGGCCGTGTCTGAGAAGAGTAACTACCTGTTCACCAAACTGAAGGAGGAGCCTGAGGAGCTGGCCCAGCTGGCCCCCACCCCAGGGGATGCCATTATTTCTCTGGATTTTGGTGGGTACTTTCCAGCGCTTGCTGAGCCCACAGAACCCTCTTGGACTTGGGGTCGTGCTTATTATAACAAGCCTCCCCAGGCACAGCTTCAAGCTACACTTGGCCCTTGCCCGTGTTGTGCTCCTCGCTTGTTCATGGTCAGGGTGTGCGTGGCACAAAAGGGCCATAAACTCCCTGGCTGTTGAGTTATACGCCTTCCTGAAGGGCTAAAGGAGGTGGGCAGTGGGAGGGCTGGCTCCCTCTTGACTGTGAGTTATGGGACAGAGGCTTCCCCTCGTGGGTCTCAAAGAGCACCCTCTAATTTAAGTGGAAAACTAACTAGGACCAGTAGAAGGAATAATGCCAGAAACACAGTGGAGAGCAGAATGGGGCCCAGGAGGAAGCCCATAATGGCTCTCATTTGCCCATCTTACTGAAAGAGAATCAGCTGTGACTATCCATGGAAAGGCCTCTTCCAGGTTGTACCCTCCCCTAGCCCAACTGTGACTGTCCCTCTTTGCATTCACTTGTCCCCCCGCCCCACCTTTCATGTGTGCAATTGAGAGGCCATAGGAAACTCGACTCCTCAGAGAATCATAAACGACAATAACCCTTGCAGCCCCCAGCTTCATGACAACACTAAGGCAAACGGCCCAATTCTCCTTTGGTAACTTCCTCATCTACATTCTAGAGTGTTCTGCGGTCAACAGCAGCTTCTAATAAGTTCAGTCTCTGAAAGCCAAGTGTTCTCTTTACAACGAGTCCCCATATTGCGTGTGATAGCTCTGGTCAAAGGCTCTTTGGTCCTAGCTGGGCTGCAGGGTGCTGACGGCATCAATCCCAGGCTCCCTCTCAGGACCTTTTGTGAAACTCCAGGGCTTCTTCACCCTGGGACGAGCCCAGCCCCTGTGAATGTTCACCAAGCATGCCTTGCCTTTGCAGGAAGCCAGAACTTTGATGAGTCCGCAGCCTATGGCAAAGCTGTCCTACCCCCAGGCCAGCCATGGGCGGCAGAAATGAGGGACCACAGTGCCCAGAGTGAGTCTGGGAGCCTGCCCGCCTTTACTGTGCCCCAGGCAGGCACCCCAGGCAACACCACGCCCAGCGCCACCAGCAGCAGCAGCTGCTCCACGGTGAGCCCTCACCCCCTAGGGGAGCACACGGGGTGGGTGGGCCCCTCATGCTCTGCTGCCAGACAACCAAGAAGTAGTACCATCCCCTTCAGGTTATTACTGTGTCCCCTAAGAGAGGCTGGGACCAGAGCTGTCTGCTGACTCTTAGTGTCTGTCCCCCCACCTCTCTTGATGTGCTGATGCCTGAAATCGCACAGAGAACCTAGTTCGGTCTCTGTGTGTGAGCCAAAGGCTTCAGCCACAGAGGCCTATTGACCACTGCCTCTATCCAATTTGTGCCTCAACACACCCTAGGACAGCAGTTCTCAGCTCTCCTTAGCAGGTGTCAAACGACCCTTTCACAGAGGTCGCCTAAGACCATCTGAAAGCACAGATATGTACATCAGAATTCATAACAGTAGCAGATTACAGTTATGAAGTAGCAACGAAAATAATCGTATGGTTGGAGGGGTCACCATTGTGTTAAAGGGTCACAGTGTTAGGGAGGATGAGAACCACTGAGCCAGGAAGTGATACAAGCCTTCCCTTAAGGGGAGACTAAGGCTCAGGCAGCTTGCAAATAGTAGCCCCCTCTATGGCGACTGGGTGGGATGGTGCGGAATGGGCCCAGGAGCACGCCTGTCTGCCCTCGATGGGCTTCTGGGGAGGCGAGTGCCATGTTCTTGACTCGGCCTGCTCCTTGGTGCCCAGCCCAGCAGCCCTGAAGACTATTACTCATCCCTGGAGGATCACCTGAAGATTGAAGTGATCGAGAAGCTCTTTGCCATGGATACGGAGGCAAAGGACCAGTGCGGCACCCAGGTAGGCCCTGTGTGGGTGATGCAGAGATCCCTGGGCGCTGAGCAAAGCGTCGGTTGGGGACCTCTCCTCCCACTGTTTCGCTGCTCAGTCATGTGCTTCTGTTTTTAACTGTCAACTTCCTCTCCTCATTATTTGGACAAACACCTTCACACTCATGAAGCCAACCTGGTAAGGAGGCAATTCTTGAATCGATGCAAGATGCAATTTTAGTTCAAGGCCAGCCTGGTCTACAAATCGAGTCCAGGACAGTCAAGGCTACACAGAGAAACTCTGTCTTGGAAAAAAAACAAAAAACAAAAAACAAAAAAACAAAAAGAATAAAAAATAAAATTTTAAAAAATTAAAAATAAATAAAAATAATTTCCCTTTCAATGCTTTTCCTTTAAATTATTGACAAAGGCACTATGGAGTTGTATATTCACTGACGATTTATTGCACAGGACCACATGTTCTTGCACAAACAGTATGGAGGTTGAGGTGTGTGGTGGGGTGCGCAGCTCTCCTGGGGCAATCCACACGCCCCCATCTGTCTAAGGCTGAGTTCTCCATCCGGGCTTCCACCCTGCTCCTCATCATGCGCCCTCACTCTCTCCCGCAAACCTTCCATTGTCTCTGTGCCTCCCTTTGCCCTGCGTGTGTCTGTGGCGTTTCTTAGCACAGGCAGGTAGTCTTGCTTCGTTGTCTGGATCTGCAAAGCTGTGTCTCTGTTCATGAGTGTTCTATTGTGACAGTGGGGATGATGGCGGGGGACGAGCCTATGAGGACCAGCTGGTGAGAATGGCAGCCCCTTTGCAGGGCCTATGAGGGTGGTGAAAGAAGCTGCCCTTTACCCCAGGAGCTCGAGTGCAGCAAAAGTAGGATGAAGGGGCAGCCCATGCAACAGGCAGGGAGCTTGCCTCCCTGAAGGAAACGGGCAGAGTAGGCTCTACAGGGCAGGCGTGGGAGCTCAGAGTACAGCGTGAAGGGATAAATGCATGGGAAGGTTAATATCCCAACAGAAAGCTTGTGCCCTCTATGGCCAATCTGAGGGTTTCCAATAGAGGTGTTTGAATGGAAGGGTGACAATTTGAAAAGGCCTGGGTTGGACGTGGACGGGCCAGCCACGACGCCCCAGCTTTGCTCTGTGTCATCCCCCCCCCCAGACGGACTTCAATGAACTGGACTTGGAGACCCTGGCACCCTACATCCCCATGGATGGGGAAGACTTCCAGCTAAGTCCTATCTGCCCAGAGGAGCCACACATGCCAGAGAGCCCCCAGGCCAACGCCCAGCACTGCTTTAGCACCATGACCAGCATCTTCCAGCCGCTAGCTGTGGGGGCCACCCACAGCCCCTTCTTCCTGAATAAGTACCCGCCTCAGCAGCTGGAGAGCAGGAGGGTGGGGCCTGAGCACCGGCCCGTGTCTTCCGTCTTCTTTGATGCTGGGGGCAAAGGGTCTCTGCCGCCATGCTGTGGCCAGGCCAGCACCCCTCTCTCTTCTATGGGGGGCAGATCCAACACTCAGTGGCCTCCAGACCCACCATTGCATTTTGGGCCCACAAAGTGGCCTGCCGGTGACCAGGACACCGAGCCCTTGGGGTCTCTGCCGTTGGGGCCATCGCAGTTGGAGCCTCCCAACATCTCACCTCATGTCTCCATGTTCAAGATGAGGTCAGTGACAGATGTCTGGCCGGAGTGGATATGCTGGGCAGGGAGGGGATAGACACATAGCTACTAGTGGGAGCTCTGCAACCCCACATAGGCCTCCTGCCTCACTATGTCCTCTCCCCCCCCCCCGCCCACTCTGCAGGCAGCTGGTGCTTACCTAGGCCTCTTCCCTGACCTTTGAGAGCCAGAACCCCAGAAGAGAGGAGGAAGGGCTTGTTGAGTACCCCAAACCCGCTGTGTGTCTACATTTTGATCACCCCAAGGGTGCTTTCTTACCTGGGATTCACCTTTGGGCAAGGATAGGGACTTGGGTGACCATTTCTCCATAATCCTGTGCTTTTCATCTGCCCAGGCTCCTACCCCAGAGCCTCTGTGGGGTATGCATAGGCACCAGCATTTCCTGTCTCAACAGGCTCTATATCAACACACTGTATCAACAACAGCTCACTGGGCTTAGGTCCCAGAGCTGCTGGCGTGTGATGCCTGTAGTGTGTGCCCTTTGTCGCGCACCTCAGATGGTCCTCTGAGTGGGAGGCACTGACAGAAATCCTTGTAGAGACTGAGGCCATCTAGCTGGGCAGCCACCTGTGAAGGCAGGACTTGTGGGCTACCTGGGTAGGGCTGAGGTAGGCAGGTATGTGGAGGGAGTTAGGGGCGACTGACCTCTTCAGCATCTTACCAGGCGAGCCTTGGCTGCTCTGTCCTATGAGTCCACAAGCCTCCTCAGTCATAAGTGTTGGGTCTCGGTAAAGACGCCAGGCAGCGGGAGGCTATAGATCCCCTCACGCCTGCTCTCTACTCTTGGGTTTGGCAGGTCTGCAAAAGACTTCGGGGCTCGTGGCCCATACGTGATGAGCCCAGCCGTGCTCGCGCTTTCCAACAAGCTGAAGCTCAAGCGCCAGCTGGAATATGAGGAGCAAGCCTTCCAAGACACAAGCGGGGTAAGGCCTCTCTACCGTGAATGGAAACCGTGGGCAGATGCAGGTTGTGTGTGTCTCCCTGTGCTTGTCCTACCTGCTGCGTCTGTGTGGTGCTCCCTCCCCTCCTCCCACACCCCTACCCGCCCCCCCCACCTCCCACCCCCAGCCCTCTTCCTCCAGCTACACTTCACATCTGCAGGGGGACCCTCCAGGCACCAGCAGCAGTTCACATTTGATGTGGAAACGTATGAAGAGCCTTATGGGAGGGACCCGTCCTTTGATGCCTGACAAGACCATCAGTGCGAACTTGGCCCCGGGTAAGCAGACCTGCCCCGCCAGGGTCTGATGGAGGGTTGGAGGTTCAGGACCTCCCCTCTGGGTCTTCTTAGAATGAGCTATATCCATGGCATGAGTGGGCTCCAGGTTCTGACTGCTGAAAAAAAAAAAGTAGGCTGAGAGCTACCATCTGTCCTATCAGGCGGCACCACATTTCACTGTCTGGCTTGGATCTTCCAGATGAATTTGCTCAAAACTCCATGAGAGGCCTGGGCCAGCCACTGAGATATCTGCCATCCCCGCAGCCGCCATCTGCCGTGAGCCCAGGGGAGAGCACCAAGGGTGGGTACCCCCTACAATGCTACGCCTCCCAGTTCCAGGACTACAGTCCTCCAGGAGCTCAAAAGGTGTCAGGTAAGTGCTTTGGGGACTCACGCCATAGCCAGGGCCTGATGCACACAGGTGGCCTGACTGGGCAGGAAGCTAGGAGGCAGCCACTTGCAGGCAGAGGCTCGGCTAGGTCTGAGGCAGCTAGGTACTGTCCACAGGGCTCTTCAGCCAGCCAGCCAGCCTGCATGAGGGTGGACTAGCCAGGACCAAATCTCCTATTCTTCATCCCAGGCCTGCATGGTGCCAGGCCCAGGATGTGTTTGACAATGACTTGTTCAAAGAGCCCCTTGAAGGGCACCGGCCCCCTCAGTGAGAATCTGAGGAAGGAGAGAGGCCTCTATGGATATTGTCCCAGAGGGTGGCCCAGCAGGCTCCCCAGAGGGCGGGTCTAAAGCCCTAACACCAACTAGGGAAGCTACAGAAAAGAATGGCTGGCATGGCGAGGGACCAATGGCTGTGACGGACTTCCAAGAAAGACAAGCTTTGCCTCTATGGAAAAGTGGGCTGGAAGGCTTCCTGTCTGAGGTGCGTCATTTCCGGGCTCTTGGCACCAGAGGACCAAGAGTCTATGTCTTTTTCTTCAGCTCCCCACTGCCTGGAGTGTACGCACACAGCATGCTGGGGCATTTCTCTAAGAGCTTGCACAGGGCACTCATGGATAGGAAGCTTGTTGGTGATCTAGAAGTTCAGCTATTGCCACTGACACGCGAATGTGTTTCCACAGAGGCCCGTGCCCAGCATCACTCGGCACAAACACTTTGTGGTTTGGGAAAGAAAACCCCAGACCCTTGTGTACAATAGTATTTATAGTTGCGTTCTCTGAGCTCAGCCTGTGGAACTCCAAACGCCCTGGGCAGCTGCTGGGCTGGCAAGCCAGACGGTTTAAAAGAGAGAACCTTGCATCGTTCAACCCCTGGTACACATCCTGTCAGCCGTAGTCAACAAATGACAGGTTTCCCCCAGCCCTTGAAACCAAAGCAAAAGTAATTGTAACTTAGGTCGTTTCTAACCATTAAGTGAATGAAATGAAATTACCAAGAGATGGGGCGTTCATAGGGGTACAAGCAAGAGGAAGAAGCAGGTAGACCCGAGGAGGGAGAGGCCACAGGGGACAGCCCCACCCTTGGGCTAAGAGACCCCTGCTGTTGCTTCAGCCTTCCTTGGGTCTCAGTACTGCTGCCATACGCTCTCTGCTGGCCCTGCCCTCTGAACAGGGAGTGGAGCCCAGGGCAAGAGGGCTCTTACACCTGAGGCTCCTGGCCTGGTAGCTGGAGACACAGTCCTTTTCACTCATCACGTACAGTGGAGTGGGTACTATGCCGTGAGTGCATGGGTCCCACCTTTAAAATCCCCTCCCCCTCCCCCATCTTTCAGGCATGGCAAGTCGCCTGCTGGGGCCATCATTTGAGCCTTACCTGTTGCCAGAACTGACCAGATATGACTGTGAGGTGAACGTCCCTGTGCCTGGAAGCTCCACACTCCTGCAGGGGAGGGACCTCCTCAGAGCTCTGGACCAGGCCACCTGAGCCAGGGCCTTTGGCCGGGCGTGTCCCTGCCCTGCCATCATGTCCTGCCAGCTTCACCTTCCATCTGTGTTGCAACTAGGTATCTCTAACACCAGCACACTTCTTCCGAGATGTACTCGCCTGGCCTGTGTGGCCGGGTCACCAAGCAGTGGCCTTTATCTGACATGCTCACTTTATTATCCATGTTTTAAAAATACATAGTTGTTTTATCTGCTGTGTTTTTACTGTCAATGAAAATGTTCTGAAATTTTATAAGATTTCTCCCACCCTCCCTTGAATTACTTCTAATTTATAATCCCCAACAGTTTCTTTCTCGCATTCAGTCTCTGCACTAACAAGCGTGGTGGATGTTGGCTCTCCTGAGGGAAAGCTTCGGCTTCACTCAGCTGAAAAGTGTTTCTGCCCTTGTTGTTGCCAAAGAGAAAAGGATTTTACTTTTTACTTTCCAAGCTCCACTGTTCTCTCTCTCTCTCTCTCTCTCTCTCTCTCTCTCTCTCTCTCTCTCTCTCTCTCTCTCTCTCTCTCTCTCTCTCTCTCTCTCTCTCTCTCTCTCTCTTGCACACACACACACACTAATCGCCATATTGTAAAATTTAGTGCTATTTTTAAAGCTAATTCTATGCTCTGATTTTTCATGACTGATGGGGCAAAGACAAAACAAAACAAGAACCAATGTGAAGGGTGCCCTCTGAGGTCACCTGGGAAGCTACCTGGTGGCTTTCCTAAACCGTTTGGTGGTGTCCCATCTCACCCCCAGGTCCAGTGGATTTTTTTTTTCTTTTTACTATTGCTCAAAAGCAAAACAGGTTTGTTTGTTTGTTTGTTTGTTTTTTTAAGGAAAATTTATGTCTGGGCTTAGTGTTTATCATATATGTGGGTACTTTTGAATATCTAAAAACTTAGAAATGGAACCCTGCTCACAGAAATCCCTTTAACAATCTTTTTAGTGCTATTAATTTTATTTTTCTGTGTTCTGGACACTATAGAACTGTAGTGTGCTCCTACAGGCCTGTACTAACATCGCTACCTATCTTCTCTCTCTCTCTTTCTTTCTCTCTGGTGACTTTTTTGCTTCTGTGATATGCCGTAGGTGTGATAAGCAGTCCCAGGAGTGGAGTCAGTAAGGGGGAGCCCTGCGAGCTCTCTCCTCTCTTCCTCGTGTTCTCTGTGTGTTGTGTATGTATGCATCGTGATTGTGGCCACAAGGGCACTGATGGCATGCTGCGGGTGGGAAGGAAGCGCTTTCAACTTTTTCACGTCTCGTTGCTAGCCCTTCAAGCGCACTGAGCTAGGTGGCTCTACCGATCCCTCATGCGGCACATTTGGGTATTTCCACAGCTACCATGAAATGGTTTTAACAGGGAATTCACAAAGCAAATGAGGGTTCAGAAATAGTGTAGTGACCCAGTCCTTGGAGCTAAACTGGGAGAGGGTGCCAGGTGGAGGGTAGCAGGTCTGACCAGCCCTACACCCTGCCACAGCCACACCCACAGCTTGCAGGGGCGGATGGCCCTGTACAGCCAAGGTGCAGCACCCACAGCTGGCGAGCAGCAGGCAGACCTCTGTCAATGGCCTCTAGCTGAGGTCTCTCAGTCACAAGAAGTGACATGACTAGGTAGAAAGCACTGAAAATAATGTTCCCAGAGCACTTTGTAACTCACTGAGGAAGAAAGATAACACCTTTTGGGGTTGTGACACCAATCAACATAAGATGTTGTTGACTTGGATACAATAAAACTTTAAATATACACAAAGCCCTCAGGCAAGGATGCAGTAAGCTTAAAAAGGACTTACTGCTCAAACCAAAAATTAGCGTGCAAAGTCACTCTACCTAACATTACCTAGGCATGGTGGTGTCCAAGTCCACACTGGTGCGCAGCGTGGCCCGACACACAGTGACAGAACTTGAAGGGTTATTGACATGAAACTGCTGGTATTTGATTTCCTGTGTTGTTGCCTCAGCATTAAGGGCATTTTTCCCTTTGCAGTTTTACTAAAAACACTCTGAGAAATATTCCGAGCTTCATAGTAACCTTTCCTGTCAATGTAACAACTTCATGAACATTACTGCATTGTCAAATTCCTACTGATGACATTATAACTGTACGGGAGCTTAACTTTATAAGGAAATGTATTTTGACACTGATATCTTATTAAAGTATTCTGATCCTATTACTGCTGGTGCCTCTTGTTTCCTGTGCATTTATCGTGGGCTGCTGAAGTGCTTATTCAGTAGAATACAGAAATGAACACTAGAACCGGACTGGACCAACCAGATGAGATCACCCCACAGGAAGTCTGATGAAGGGAGGGAGAGAGACATTTGTGCCTGGCTATTGCCTAAGCCAGACACCTTACACTACCTTCCACATGTCTGCAGATACTGTGTGTCTAGGAAGAGCCCTTTCTCTGTATGCTAAGAGAAATGGAAGAAGCCATGGTCTCTACCTTCAGAAAGCCACATGAGACACTGAGGAGCGTGCTGGTTCTGTGTCTTCACACTGTTCATCCAGCAGAGGTTCCAAGGAGAAGGGCATCCTGGGCCCAGGCCAGGAAGGACTTCAGTGTGGAGCCACGGTCTTTCTAGGTAGACTGTAGGTAGAAGAGAGAAAGACAGCTTCTGCCCGGGACACAACACAGAAGCCCAGGGCTGGGTATGGGCCTCATGGCTCCCTATTCCAATGGCAGCTTCTGTCAAAGTCATCAAGCAGGTTATCTTTGTGGGGGGATGGAGAAGGGGAGGGAGAAGGCAAGCAGCATCTCTATTCCCAATAGGCAGCCCTATGACCAGCGGTCCCAACATCTCTTTGTATGACTGATGTTGCGGGCTCATATTTACCTTGTTAGCGCCAATCATCCTGAGCAATGCTGTGAGGATGCATTTCGTGAATGAAACCAGGACTCACCGTGACCTTCGTGTGCCCTAGCTCACTTGTAGGGGACACACAGCTCAAGTCCAGTGCTGCCCTTCCTTCATGCCCTGAAACTGGCTATGAGATACATCCTATGTTGGGCCCATTTACACTTTCAAATAGAAAATTCCTATTTGAGCTCAAGACTTGGTTTGGTGATTGCTCTTGTAGAAGACCTGGGTTGGATTCCCAACTTACAACTACCTGTACAACTACCCACTTCTGGTCTTCACACATGCACACATGTGAGCAAAACACATATATCATATAAAATAATAAATAAATCTAAAAGAAAAATTGTTTTAAAACGACCACTCCAGGCAGTGTTAGTTTAACTCTAGACCTTCTGGAGTTGTTTTGTTTGTTTGTTTGTTTGTTTGTTTGTTTGTTTGTTTTTGCTTCTGACATTTTTCTCTTGACTTGGTTTCTGGACCTTGAGATGGATTATCTGGACCCAGCCAGGCTCCTTCTCACCTTCATCCGCCATCTTGGGCTTACTGAAAAACCTCACCAATTCTTTTCCTAAGCCCTTCTGAGAATGGCACACGTCACCTCAAGGAACAGATCAACTCAGGGCACAAGCAAATTCAGGCCTCAAGCCTGGAGGAGTAACTTCCTGGTCCCCAGAGTCTACAGTGGGCCTAAATGGCCTATAATGGTGTTCTTCAGTCTTAACCATTCCTAAAAGCTGTGATTGATGTACTAGGCCCTGGTGGAGTGGGCACAGTGTCTAGCATCTCTCACTTCCAGGTCCAGTAAGCAAGCAAAGGGAAGTATGAGGATGCCACTGTTCCCCATGGACCAGTAGGAGTTCGGTCTTTTGGGGGGAGGGGTGGTATGAGAGTGAAAGACACAGAGCCCACCCCAGCCATGACTGCTTCATGTTTTGCCTCAAGGCATCCAGGGAAGACTGGTTTAGGAGCAGCTTTGTGCCTGCACGAGATGTGCTCAGCAGCAGGGTCAAGTCCCTACACAGGAATGACAGCTGTGGAGCCTCTGAGCTCCTCCTGGTATAGATGTGTTCTCTGTCAATGGGCATGCTATCTTGGCATTGCTCTAGCTGGTAGCCTCCAGCTCAGAACGCTCTCTGGAAGGGGGACTCAGACCCCAAGGCTAGAGTACCAGGGCTCGACCAGCCCCCTCCCCTCACAGCAGGACAAACAGTGGGCTAGCTGAAGACATGATGCAGACTCATTTCCTTTATGATGTTTAAGCTTCAACTGACTCCTGCCTCTTCCTCTTTGCTTGCCCATCCTGGGCTTTTGTGAAAGAATGTGTGCTCTGTAGAAGAGTGGTCAGACTAACCTGTTCTTTCTTCTCTGAGGCAGGGGTAGCTCTGGATCATCAAGGCAGGGATGATTGTTTTAACACAGAGTGACTGTGGATGCTGACGGGGGCCTAGAGAGGGTTAAACCCAGACTCAGGCTAAGTTTCCGACTTCTGTTTTTTCTAGCTAGAGAGACTTGAATGCCGTGGAAGCAAAGCCTTTAAGGGACCTGCTCATAGTCATACAGACATTGAGAGACAGGGCTGGGGTGCAGAGCTCAGCCTAGCATCATAGGGACAAGGACCAGTTTCCTAGCCAGGGAGGAAGTAGATGGGACCTCTCACACTTTGCCTATTCCCCAGCATGGCCTTATAGGTCTCCAGCCTCTTCCTGTTCCTCTACCAAGGGTACTTTCCAATTCTAAAATGATGGAAATGTCACCTCTGCTTTTTTTTTGGGGGGGGGGGTAATGTTCCATTAAACCTAGTGACCCCTTAAGCGAACTGCTTGGCCATTGGGTAACTAACCTCAGTGAAATTTCAATTGATTCTTTCTCTTATGGACCAAATCTCCTTTGGCTTCATAGGCCAGGGCAGGGCTGAAGATGCACACTTTGGGAGAAATAATGAGCAGTTGGTGTTTTAGTCCATGAGAGGGGATGAAAAATGAGAGAAGATAAAGCAATGAGTGCAGAGGTCCTCGGAGAGGGCCCAGGGCCGCCTGGGCACCGAGCCGAGTGGGACTAAGGAGGAATGGTAAACAGCAAGACTTCACCATTGAACAGGAAGCCAAAAGCCAAAACAACAGTGCCTCACCCAAGAGGGGACCGTGGCCACAAGCTGGCCTCACACTGGGATGGGAGGTTAGACAAAGAGAGTGAATGGTCTCCAGAACTTGCTACCCCGCAGGCCATTGTTGGAACAGTCTGGGTGGGGAGTTGAGGCCAGGAACAGCCAAGTGAGCGAGCTGGGGTGGGGATACATGGACTGCAATGCCACGGCTCTTCCAAGAAGTTCGCTGGGAAGTGGTGCAGGGAAAGAGTTGGGCTGGCACACGTGTGTCACTGGAATGAGCAGGCTTTCGAAACAGGGTCTCTCTGTGTAGCCCTGGCTATCCTGGACTCACTCTGTAGACCAGGCTGGCCTCGAACTCACAGTGATCTGCCTGCCCCTGCCTCCCGAGTGCTGGGATTACAGGAGTGGTGGCTTTCATTTTTAATAGTAAATAAATTTATAGTTGTATCTTTATAGAGAAGTCAAGAGTCTTATAAGTTCTTGCCCTCCACTTCCCTTTGTTATCATTACTACAGTATATATGCCACAATTAATTAGCCAACATCGATACATTATTTAACGTTTGTACTGTATGGGCATGAGAGATGACTAAGTAGTTACGAGCACTAGCTGCTTTTCCAGAGGACCTAGATTCAAGTCCTAGCACCCACACAGTGGTCTATAAACTTCAGTCTCAGATGATCTGGCACCCTCTTCTGGCCTCCATGGGTCTGCATGCGTATGGTACATATACACACATGCAGGCAAAACACCGTATGCATAAAATAAGCCAATATCAATTTTAAAATACTGGATGCAAACTTTTTACTTCCTATTTCTTCGGTTCTTAACCTAGTTTATTCTTGCTCCTCCCTTGTTCTTTAGTTTCCATTTTAGCGTTCTATCAAAAGCACATTCCATTGGGCATGACTGTGTCCTTAAGCCTCTCCTGCATTTTGCTGTGTGGTTTGGTTTGGGGGTTTGAGGTTTCAGTTTTGGTTTGGTTTAGATTGGAGTTCCGGGGGTTGGTGGTTGGTTGGTTGGTTGATTTTGGTTTTGGTTTTTCAAGACAAGGTTTCTCTATGTAGCCCCGACTGTCCTGAAACTTACTCTGTAGAGAAAAGGCTGGCTTTAACGCAGAGATTCTCCTGCCTCTGCCTCCCGAGTGCCTGGCCTTTGCTGTGTGTTGATGACCCTGAGTTTTGGGACATATGCCCTGCAGAACATCCTCTTATTCAGCTCTTCTCTCTCTCTCTCTCTCTCTCTCTCTCTCTCTCTCTCTCTCTCTCTCTCTCTCTCTCTCTCTCGGTCTTCTGGCTAGACAGAGGTGATGGGCATGGAAAGAGTGTTCTCTTGTTACCTTACAGCAAGGGCACACGCGATCACCACAGCTTATGATGGCTGATGTGAACCTTGATTCCCCCACTGAGGTCATGTTTGTCATCTCCCTAATGAAAACACGCTGCTTTTTTTTTTTTAATGGGGTGTTGTGTATTAGGAAATGTTTACATGGCGGCGATGGAGGAAGCACACGATAAGGTCAGAAAAGAGAAGAAATATTTGCAAGAGCAAAGATGAAGTGTAGAAATACAGTGTTATCAGAGGCCTTTTCTACTACCTGTCTTAGCTCTCAAATAACAACAGAGTCCTACTAGGTCTATTTAACAAGCTTTAGGCTCTATAACTGGGCAGGTATTAATATTCTAAGCCAATTATGTTAGTTTGGCTACTTTCAAGCCATATGCCCTTTCACTTGCTATCTCAGTCTTGCCTTGGCGTTCTGCTGTAACTCTCCTCCTCCTCCTCATGGTGATGTCTCCCCTCTCTCTCTCTCTCTCTCTCTCTCTCTCTCTCTCTCTCTCTCTCTCTCTCCCCTACTCCTTGCTAAAATCAGAAGTCCAGCCTTCCTACTTCCTCTGCCCAGTCATCAGCTGTCCAGCTTCCTTATTAACCAATCAGCGATAACTGGGGAGCACTGTTCACACATCACTGATACAGGAGCATCATCATAGAAACATCAGTGGCCACAACCAGACTGAGACCAGATCTCAGGGCCCAGAAATCAGCATCTGAATACACAGTGCACAAGACCAACCCCCAACAATAAAGGAAAGGCTGGGTGAATGCTGAGAGAAGCCAGTGTGCCATGGAATGTGAGGGGGGAGGGACATTGGGGGGATAGAGGTAAAGGCAGCTTGTCCTTCTGACAGAGGGACATTGGGAAAGGGACATAGTCAGCCAGGTGGGATTAGTGGTGGGAAGATGATGAGAGAGTTCCTGCCTGATTGTCCATCATCCCGAGAGGAAGCCATGAGCTGAGAGTGAGGCTGTTGGAAGTTTGAGGAGACACAAGCGTGGACTACTTATAGTAGAAGCTTGGGTTGCTGACCAGTATCAGAGGTGTGATGGAGAGTGATGGGCATACATGGACCTAGTGTTGCAGTCAGTGAAAGGAGAATGGGCAAACACTTGAGTCGGCCAGGATGAGGGCTCAGCCAGTAGGATACATGAAAGGAATGTAAGAATGTCGCAAAGAGGGCCTGTGAGATGGCTCAGTGGGTAAAGGCACGTTTTGCCAAGCCTGAAAGACTGCATTTTACCCTGGGGATCCAGTTCAATCCTCAGGACCCATGTGGTAAAAGGAGAGAAGTGACCCCTGCAAGTTGTCCTGTGACCCCTCCCCCACTTGTGAACCACAGCATGCATTGCCCTGCCTTCCCAACACACACAAAGTAAATAAATATTCTTTAAAGTGAATGTTCCAATAAGAAGGTCCATTATTCTAGGCACGGTGGCATATGCCTTTAATCCCAGCACTCAGGAGGCAGAGGCAAGTGGATCTCTGTGAGAGCGAAGCCAGCCTGGTCTACAAAGTGAATTCTAGGAGAGCCAGGGCTACAAAGAGAAACCCTGTCTCAAAAAAAGCCATTATCAGAGAAAAGGAGACTTCAGAAGTTAACCACAGGGGCCAGTGATACCATATCGAAGTATTTATTCTAAAAAAAGTAAAAATACTAAGTTCATACAAGCTCTGCCCACAAATGCCTAAGTACCATTTTTCAAAATCACCAGGAAACAAAACTAGCCTGTCGTTAGCAGGAATACAGATCACGGTAGCTGTGGCACAGCTCTACAGTGAAATGGACACACTGAGCTCGAAGAGGAGTAAGCAGGACTCCAGCAACAGGGCGGGGGAGCCCAGAGGTGTTAGTACAATGAAAGAAGATGGCCAAAACAGTACATTCTCCCTCATTCTGTGTATGCCGTGCTCTGAAAAGGAAAAAAAAAAAAATATATATATATATATACATATACATATATATATATATATGTATATATATATAAAATGGAGAACAGTTCTTTGTCAGAACATAGGGGTAAGGAACAGTTGGAATATAAAGGGACACTGTCAGATAGTTCTTTTTAAAAATTGGAATTATTCTATATGCTATTTATGATTTTGAGGATTTACACACACAACAACATAATAGAAGGGGGACTTTTTACAATGTGTGAACTTTAAGATGAGAGCAAGATTTGAAGTTTCAGAAGTGGTTGAAATAAATAAAGGAGAAGGTCCGAGAGAATCTTGCCCTGGTCCAGGGGAGAGTAGACGCCAGAGAGAGCGAGAAGGACCCTGGAGGATAAAGATCATGACCCCCGCTGGAGGGGGCGCCGGCAACTCTGGCCATCAGTGGGGAGGGGAGCGAGAAGTGATTACAAAGCAAACAGAGCTCCGGAGAGTCCAGTGCGAAGACCTGGAGCGTGCTGAGGAGTGAGGAGGTGTGCAGGACCCTGGGACGAGGGACAAGTGGTGACTGGTGGCCTGGAAGGCTTGGTCTGTCCTGACTTTGAGGAGCGCTGTGAATCACTGTCATGGTCTTGCAGAGGCTCAAGGCTGGGGCAAACCTCTCCTGAAAGCTGAAAGTGCTGGCATTACAGAGAGCTTCTGACGTTTCCTGGCTATCTATGAGAACTTCCATGCTTGCCTCATATCCTAGAGCATGGAAGGGCCAGCACACACGTGCACTCTGAATATGTGGCTTTGTATGTGCTTAACTTTGCTTTCTAGAGGTAAGTATAAGAGTTGCCGGAGCAGCTCCCTCTCCCTCTATGTGATCTGGGCTTTAACCCCTATGAGGGGGCCCAGTACTTGGACAAAGAGAAAAAGGAGACAGTTGCAGCTAGGAGACCCAATTGGCTCCAAACAAAGAACACTTCCCAAGCCTCATTAGCCTGGGTGAGGTGAGGTCAGCTGGGTATGAACACTGACACTGCTCAGGGAGCCCCAAGGCGGCGCTCCGCCGTTCAACCCTGCATGATGAAGATGACTCAGATGGAGGTAGGTTGGCCAGGAGTGGGCTTGAAAATGCAAAAATCTGTGTGTTCGTTCCTGTTGCTTAAATCCCAGAGCACTGACCGCACCAGCCAGTGCCACCCCGGGCTGAGCCCAGGTCCTGGGGCGAGTTATGGGCACATTCTAACTAACTGGAGGGGGGAGGGGTGGAATTACAATGCTAGCAAGAGAGTGAACTCATTTGTTTAATAAAATGACAACAATGTGACCCTGCTCTCCACTAATAAAACCAAAACCAGGCCTGGGTCTAAAGGAATTGGCAATCCTACAGTATTATGTACAGCTAGGTAGCCCCTACATATTACGTCCTTCTCTGGGCACCGTGCTTTAACAGAGTGTTGGCTCTGTCTTTTAATAATTAAACTTTATTATACAACCCAACTATCTTACACAAGAGGGAAAAAAGGTTAAAGGGAAACAAGAGTGAACCTTCTGGTATCCGCTCCACGAGACGGGTCCCTAGGTGTCTCTGGCCTGTGCACTGGTCTGGCCTGTTCGCGGGTCCTCTTTTCAATCTATATGAGCACAGGCCCAGTCTTAAGCTGTTGCTCCTTTCTCCTCTCTGTCTGCCTGTCTCTCACATGCAAGGGGCAGTCTCCACCTCCCATTGAGGGTCGATCAGAAACACAATAGTCCAGGTGGAGTCCTTGGTCCCCTTCTTGAATTCTAGGCCCAGGATGGCTCCACCCAGTCTATCTCAAGGTTAATTTCAGGGAGTATCCCTGGTATGTCCAAGGGCAAAGCCTCCCAAGACTGCTTTTACCTGTGACAAAGTTTACAATCCTTTCCACAACAGAGATGTAGAAAAAACAGAAATGGATTCAAAGAAAGATGACCAGCATGGCAAAGAAACTCTCAGCTATGTTACCAACCTTAATTAAAGTAGATAATGAAGTTTTTCCAGAGATGTTAAGATTCAGGGGCGCTCAGAAGCCCACCTTCAGATACTTGGAAAGGCACGTGGCTCTTCCAGGTGCTCCACAGGATGGACACGGGCCTCCCGAGGAGGGGCAGGGCTCTGTCTGTGCAGGTGCATTCAGAGCCAGCTCACCCCTCTCCCTTCACCCTTCACCCTTCACCCCTCACCTTCATGTTTTCTCAGTATGATGAAGAAAGCATGGCAGAGAATAGCATGTCCTACAGAGATGTGGGAAGGTTAAAAGCTGCCCTTTCAAGTCCACACTAGGGTCTTTGTGCAGGCTATGCCCATCATCAGAGGCGGCTGGCTCCAGAGACCCAGAATGAAGAGAAAGAAACAGTCCTGCACCTGATGTGGAGCAGGAGAAACTGTGAAAATTATGTTCACTGGAGATTTTTTTTTTAAAGTATTTTGTTTTTTTTTGTTTTGTTTTTTGTTTATTTGTTTGTTACTACAGATTTCGGCCGTGTGGCCTATAAGCAGTGCTTTTAAAAACATCCTTGCAGATACTGTGGCACCAGCCTTCAAGTGAGGGACAAAAGTCAGAATGGCCCTGAGAGTGATCCTGGGAGTCCTGAAGTAATCACCTCACACCTGGTGGGTCCCCTCTCTGGTGTCAGCATATCAGTTCCTGG
Source organism: Acomys russatus (assembly GCF_903995435.1). NCBI lineage: Eukaryota > Metazoa > Chordata > Mammalia > Rodentia > Muridae > Acomys > Acomys russatus. Next base: position 6,973,011 of record NC_067137.1, on the reverse strand, counting down.
GACAGGCATGTGACATGATCTTTAACTTACATCAAGAGAGAACATGCAGAGAAAGCACATCTTTAACACAGCTCCACTTGACACGGCCAGATGCCTCTGACGGAGGCCGAGAGACAAGTCTGATTTGGCAAATCACTCCCTCATCATCCTCTTCAGGGGGTGTGGTCGGTTCTGCACTCAGGGGTCTGGATCTTGGGGAACCAGTTGATAGCATATACTTCATGCCAAAAGCGGGGGGCAATATGTCTCAATGGTGTTTCCATCAAAGGTTTCTAACCGGATTGAATGATGGGTGACACCTCAGTCAAATCCCAAAGGAGGGACATTCTTCAAACTAATGTCACCACTGTTCCCCAAAGTGCCAGCCTCTCCCAGAACAAGTATGTTGAAAATGGTCTCTATGAAGGATGGACAGAGGACGATGAAATGTAGTGTCACCTCTTAGGATTCAACACCATAAACATGGAAATCTGAACAAAGTAAGGGCTTTTGTTCCAAATAAATAATGTGCCATTTCATTCCAAACAATTGGTTCGTTGGCTTTTTTTTTTTTTTAAGTCTATCCTAGTAATTTAAAAAACAGTTTTGAGGGGAAAAGTTGGGAGCGAGTCTGACAAGCATTACCTTTGTAAAGAACTAATCCAAATATAAAATTTGTTTAAAAAATGATCCCTGGTAAATATATATATATACACACAAAAATACACACACACACACACATATATATACAAAAATATAAGAAGGCCTGCAAAGCAAAAAGTATGCAAATGAGCAAATTCAAGTGAATATTAACTGATAAAACAACAATATTAATTCAAAGGAAGGGAATATAACGAGTAGATCTAAGTGAAAGCAGACTGTGGGGAGAGATGGCTCAGCAGTTAGGAGAAAAGGGCCCAGGTTCAGGCCCCAGCACCCACATGGCAGCTTATAATCACTTGTAACTCTAGGTCCTGGGATCTAACCTTTTGGTTTTTGTAGCCACTACACACATAGGTGGGCACACTACACACATTACAATTAAATAAAGAAATCTATAAAGCAATAACCAGGTAGTTTAAGGATTGACATATAGTAAATAATAGCACAAAGATGGGAAATATAAATAGAATTAAGTAGGGTATAGCTTTGAATTATCTAGAACATAGTAAATATTCTAATTGTATTAGGCCTTAACAAGTGATTGGGTGTATATTGTGAGCACACTGGTGATCACAGAAGAATTCAAAGCTATGTATGACAAGATAAGTAGGGAAACTTTAATTACATTTTTAAAAGTATGTTGGGTGTTTTTGGAAGAGCAAAAAGAGAGAATTAACTGAGAGTAGTGGGACAAATAGGAGCTAACCAGCAAGATGTTAGATTATAGAATAATTATTAATATATTAGTGATTATATAAAGTATACGCAGGCTAACTATCCCCATTAAGTGGCAAACATTACACCAAGTTAAGGAAATACAAGGCAATTTCACCAGAGGCTTGCTTGATAAATAAAGGTGCAGACAAGAGAAGAGAAAAGGACAAAAAAAGATACAGTGCAGATGCTAAGCAAAGAAAGGGCTGGAACCCACACCAGTGCCTGACTGGAAGGCTGTAGAGAAGAAATGCCCAAAACAAACAAACAAAACCCCAAACTCCGAGCGTGAGCATGGTTCACAGCAGCGAAAGGGTCTGTGCCTCAGTGGGGCCGTCATGCCGGCCAGCCTGTTGGTGGTCCTGTTTGTTCTGGCGTGGGATTAAACTGAAGGCCTTGTATGAGCTGCGCGTGCTTTCTCCTAATAATCCCGTATATACATACGCCTGATAAACCTACTGGAAACAGAGAAAACCTACGATCCTAGTAGGAGATTTTTTATCACATGTCAGTCCAACTCTGGCCAAGCAAGTAGGAAAGACACGAGGGTCAAGATTAGAGACTTATCCGGAAGACACAAACAATATTTATACAGTATCAACTAGAAAGAAAAGTTTTAAAAAAACAGTCGAAAGACTTGAATAGATCATTTTTCTAAAGAAAAAGACAAATGGCAAATCAACTTCAGCACTCCTTACTGTCTTCAGGAAATGCAGATTACAACCACAACAAAGTAGCACTTCACACAGCGGTGAAGCCTGCGTGGACAGCGCTGCTGGTGGGGCGTGAAGTTGTACAGGCCTTTGGAAACCTTCTAGAAACTTCTCTGAACAGAGCTGCCACCCAGTCCTGCTGCTCCACTCCAGAGCACAGACCCAGGAGAGTTAAAAACCCATTTGCACGGAGAAACTTTGTACTCGCATTGTTTGTAGCGGCATCATTCAGAACTGTCCAAAGTGGAAATGGCCCACGTAGCCCCTAGCTACGCGTGGGCTGGGAATACGAGGGGATATTATCAATCACAGAGACGTGGGGAAGTACTGGAAGAATCTCCAAACCTGCCGAGTGGGAGAGGCTGAGGAGAAGGCCCCGAGCTGCACAGCTTTGCTTAGATGAAATTTTCAGAACAGGTAAATCTATAGACAGAAAGTAAATCCATGGCTTCCAAGGGCTGAGAAAAGGGAAAATGACAATGCTTTGTCCTTGGGACTGTGGAAACGTAGAATGAGACATGATTTCATTGTTCTGTTAATACACTAAAAACCACTGAACTGTACATCTTAAAGGATAACTACTGCGGCAGGTGGATTCTTATCCCTGAGAAAACAAAATAATGATATAACAAGTTAAAGTACATAACTAAGAAACAAGAGCTAGTTGAAACACTCTTTGCCCTACAAACTGCAAAACAGGCATTTTTGAGGGCCATGTGGTAATTTCCTGAGGCCACAATACCAGCCCTGAGCAAACTAAAACACATTTCAAAGGTTCAAAATGACTCAATATATTTCCTGACCACAGGGAAATTATGACACGAATCAATAACCACATGTAAGTTTACGAATCGCTAAGTATTGAATTAAAATGACCCGTGGACAGTAAGAAAGAAGACAGGGAGGAGAGAGAGAGAAGGAGGGAGAGAGGAGGAGGGAGAGGAGGAGGATGGGGCCACTGAGGGCAGGTGAAGTGCTGGCCTGAGGGGGATGTTGGCCCAGGATGCTCGGTTGAGGCCTGGGCACCACCAGAGAGCAAAGGTAGGCAAGCAAGTGAACAGACACTACTACCTGCCAGGCAGAGTGGCTCACGCCTATGATCCTAGCACTCTATAAAAGTTGAGGCAAGAAGCTTGCCGAAGAGCAAGAATACCGCAAGGAAAACAAAATAAAACAAAGAAAATTTAAGTGTTAACAGAAACAGTGAATTTGGTTACAGCAGTGCTTAAAGAGAAACGTAAAGTCCAAAGCCTTAAAGATGACTAGTAGAAACGAGGGCAGCCTGTGGACCAATAATATCCATATTTATAACAAGAAGCTGGCAAGGTGCCACATTATCTGTAATCTCAGCATGTAGGAGACTGAGGCAGGAGAGTCACCAGGAATGACCAGGCCAGCCAGGGTTCCGCCTCAAAACAAAAGCAAAAGCTGAAAAGCGGACAGCACCTACACATAACAGAAAAGAAAAAGAAAGTCATCAAAGCCATAGTTAGCACTTTGAAGATAACAGTAAGATTAGTAAGTAGCCAGCAAGATTTGTCAGGAAGAGTCGGAAGTAAGTAATAATAGAAATTAAAATTTAAAGTTAATACAATCAACATTGGGTTACTACACTAAGTAAAATAGACTAACTCTAGGAAAAATCAAATTAACAAAGAATAAGAAGAATGCACATGAATTCTATCTATCTATCTATCTATCTATCTATCTATCTATCTATCTATCTTTGTGTGAGAGAGAGAGTTTATAAGCATCACCTGAGGCCACAAAGAGCATTGGGTCCCCTGAAACTAGATTGCCAGGTGGCCATGTGTTACCTGCTGTGTACTGAGAGCTGACCCCTGGTCCTCTGCAAGAGCACTACAGTCTCGTAGCCGCCGAGCCTTCTCCTCAGTCCCAGAAAATGTAATTTAAATAACAGTTTCCCACTAGGAAAACTTCAATCCCAGATGTCTTCGGCATTAAATTCTCCCAAGTACTTGAGAAATGTCACTCTATCTCATATTCTTAGAGAATAAAAAGGAAGAAGTGATCTAAGGACATTTAGGAGGCAAAGCTTAACAAGTTCAGGGCAGGAAAGACCCTTACAGAGGGCAGGGTCACAGGCACAGCAGTTCAAACGTCTTTGCCAAGTGCATTGTGAACAAGCCGGGATCAAAGGAACGAAAAGTTATTTCAACACAGAACGATGGATCAATATGATTTAGTGAACTAAGAGGACAAAGGAAACCCTATAGCAACAGACATAGGGAAAGTGTCCATAGTGCATTATTTTCTAATTAGGGATCAACTTCTTCAATGCAATTAAAATTGTTGCCGAAACTCACACTTAACAGTGCGGGGGGGGGGGGGGGGGGGAAGGAAAGCTTTCCCAAGAGAAACAAGACAAGGACTCTTAACCCACACCACTTCAGCTTTAAATGAGACAGAAAAACAAAACAAAACAAAAAACAAAGCCACCTTTCTCCTGCCCTACGCTCACACTGACCGCCACACGCTGACGCATGCCGGGAAGGGTTTTCCCCACAGACTAAGCAAACAGTTCTCCAGAAGACGCCAACTCAATTCATTTCTGACACTATCTGCTGGTGACAGCAGCACCACATCCCACCTGTTGAGAACTCGGTCTCACAAGAATGCCTCCACTTCCGACTTGGACTACGAGTCACCGACGCCACCTCTACTCGGCTAACGCAGTCCCAAGAGCAAAGAAGCTATCCGTGAGCGGTGAGCAGCTGAAAGCACAGGAGGACAGGGTGCAGAGCTTCCACACCCGTCCCGGACCTCGCCGTGTCCGGGAATATGTCCAGCTGTCTGGAAGGCCCTCGAGCCCCCTCCTTGAGGGGGTTTCAAGGAAGCTCCGTTACTCTGGCGTTACTAAGGCGCTGGCTCTTCGCCATCAGCCTTTGCTGCCTCTCCCTCCGCTCGAGTGTGTGTTCCCATACATGAGCATGAGTGTGTGGGGTGAATGTGTGTGTATGTCTGTGCATTTGTGTGTTTGTGGTATGTATGTGTGCTTTGTGTGGTGTGTGTGTGTCTGTGTGTGTGCATGTGTGCACACATGTGCATGAGTATGTGTGGTTGGGTGTGTGCACATGCTCAGGCACGCACATGCCCATGCACGCACCTCTGGATATGAGCAGTGTTAGGTGTTTTCTTTATCAGTTTGGTGATTTTGGGACGAGGTCTTTCCCTGGACCTTGAGCTCACTGAGAAACAGGCTGACCAGCCCTTGAGCCCTGTGATCCCCCGTGTCTTCTTCCTAGCACCGGGGTTCCAGGCACATGGCACCATGCCCAATCTTTTGCATGGCTGCTTGGATCTGAACCCAGTTCTCTGTGGCCTTCCCAGCACCTAAGCATTTCTCTCCCATCTATGACCAGACCCAGCCTGCCTTGCTGCTGAGAGCAGACAAAGGCAGGAGTGTTCTGGGTGCTATGGCTGTAGACCTGAGCAGGTTTTCTTGCCTTATTATTGTATTTCTAGATATACCCAAGAGAAACAGGTACATTGTTCATGAAAAAAAAAAAGAAAAAAGAAAGAAAAGAAAAAAGAAAAACCAAACGGCTTAAGAACATCAATAGCAGGAAAGGAAACAGAATCAAGGTATAGGTGCAAGAATAGGTGAGGACTTTCTGCATATAACACTAAGAGCTCAGAAAATTATTGAAAGAACTGACAAATTTTCAGGAGACAAAGGCAGGTGGATATCTATGAATTTGAGGCCAGCCTGGTCTACATTGTAAGGTTCCATCTCTCTATCTCAGGGGGAGAAAGGGGAGAGAGAGAGAGAGACAGAGAGACAGAGAGAGAGACAGAGAGACAGAGAGACAGAGAGACAGAGAGAGTATTGCATAAAGTTAAAACGTTTCCACACATAAAAAAAAGATCGCCAGGCGTGGTAGCACACGCCTTTAATCCCAGCACTCGGGAGGCAGAGGCAGGCGGATCGCTGTGAGTTCGAGGCCAGCCTGGTCTACAAAGTGAGTCCAGGATGGCCAAGGCTACACAGAGAAACCCTGTCTCGAAAAACCAAAAAAAAAAAAAAAAAAAAAAAAAAAAAAAAATGAACAGAATAAAAAGACAGCTCACAGAAAGGGAGAAAAATCTTCGCAAATTGAAATCTGAGAGGGATTGATACCTAGAATCTATAAAGAATTAAAGCCAAAGAAACTCATTCAATCAATATATGGGCAAATGAATTGCAAAGACAGTTCTTAAAAGAAGTGATACAAATAACAAATAAAAAAGTATATGGAAAGGGTTCAACATCCTTAGCTATCAGAAAAATGCAAATTAAACTAAATTGAAGTTGTATCAGCTAAGGATATTGGGCTCTTTTCATATATCTTTATTTGTTATTTGTATCTCTTCTTTTAAGAACTGTCATTGCAATTCATTTGCCCATATATTGATTGAATGAGTTTCTTTGGCCTTAATTCTTTATAGATTCTAGATATTAATTCCTCTCAGATCTCAATTTGTGAAGGTTTTTCTCCCTTTCTGTGATCTGTCTTTTTATTCAATCCCTTTAAAATAGCCAAACACTTTCAGGCTCCAAAGTCTCTTTTAAAACCTAAAATATTTTTTAAAAATTCAGTCCCTTAACTGTTGGGTCCTGTAAAATAAAAACTAATTAATTAATTAATTAATTACTTCCTTGCATCAACAGGGAAATACCAGGGCACAATCAGATCAAAGCAATGTCCAGTGTCTGGGACTCACTCATGATCTTCTGGGCTCCTCCAAAACGCTTGGGTCACTCCCCCAGCCCTGCTCTCTGCAACACATACAGCTTGTCTTCCAGGCTTGGGTGGGCTCCACTCCCCACTGCTGCTGTTCTTGGTGGCTATCCTATGGTACTGGCATCTCCAAAATGTCGGTGTCTCTGCCGCACCTGGGTTGCACCTTCACCAGTAGCCTCCTCCAGGGTCTCTTCATGGTGCCAAACCTCAACGTATCTGCATGGCCCCTCAATGCTGTCCCTTCAACCGCTACTGCGGCTGCACCTTCATCACTATGGAGGCCTCTCCTGCCTCTTACAGTGCCAAGCCTCAGCGGCTCTCTGTGATGACTTCTTGCCTTCAAAACCCATTCAACCTGGGTGACTTTTACACTCCCAAATTCTGCTACTAGCAGGAGGTACAACCTTGTCTGCCTCTGGAACATAGATTCTATGTGTTGACTCTCAGGAAACACTTCCTAGAAGATTCCATGCCACTGATACTGGTCTCTTCTCAATCACCCTCGTTTCTCAGCTCCAGATAACTGGCTTCAATTGTCCCAGTAAAATAAAAAGTTTTACTTTAGTGGTTCTGGTCTCTTCTTGTTAACCACAGCTGATTCTTTAGCCCCAGCTGAACCAGAACCACAGATTCTTCACACAAATGGCCTGGTAGAGTTTTTAAATTTCCCTCTGAAATTTCACAAGCTGGGCCTCCATCATCTGCACTGCTCTCAATATTCTTATCATCAAAGCTCTGACGGAACAGCCCTCTGAGGTCTCAGCACTCAATGGCTCTTCTATCTCAGTTGCAAAGTTCTTCCACCGTTCTCCCCAGAACACGGTCAGGTCTGTACAGCCGTACCCGACCGCCCTGGGGCCAACTTGTCCTAGTTAGGGATTCTACTGCTGTGATAAAACACTATGACCAAGAAATGTGGGGAAGACACAGTTTATTCAGCTCACACTTCCACAGCACTGTTCATCATTGAAGGAAGCCAAGGCAAGAACTCAGGCAGGGCAGGAACTGGAGGCAGGAACTGGAGGCAGAGGCCATGGAGGGTGCTGCTTCCTTGATCCTCATGGATTGTTCAGCCTGCTTTCTTATAGAATCCAAGACCACCAGCCCAGGAATGGAACCACCTACAATGGGCTGGACCCTTCTCTGGAAGTCACTAAGAGAATGCCTGAGATCATACAGAGTCAGAATAGCTGTTAAGAGAAAGGTGGCAATAAATGCTGGAAATCACTTATTATGCATAGGAGAGTGTCCATTGGCTCAACTACTATAGAAACCAGTATTAAGATTCCTCAAAAGCAAAAAAAATACCTGTGAGCCAGCTTTACCACTCTTGGATACAGATGGATGGATAAATGAGAGATAATAGATAGATAGATAGATAGATAGATAGATAGATAGATAGACAGATAGATAAATAGATAGATACATACATACATACACACATAGATACATAGATACATAGATGATACATACATGAAGGAATCTAAATCAGCATGCCATGATCATACATGTATATCCATATGTACTACATACAATAGCCGAGACAGATGACCTTCAACAGAGGAATAAATAAAATATCTTCTCTCTCTCTCTCTCTCTCTCTCTCTCTCTCTCTCTCTCTCTCTCTCTCTTTCACATACACACACACACACACACACACACACACACACACACACACACTTATTCAACCATAAAAAAGAATAAAATTATATCATTTCCAAGGAATTGGATGAAAGGAGATAATCTTGTCAAGCAAAATAAATCAGACTCAAGAAAATAAATATATTTTCTCTAATGTTATATAATATGGAATATTATATATGTGTACATGAGCATATACATATGACATGAAATTAGAAAGGGCCACTTAGGACAAAAAAAGGTTATGGACAGGAAGGGGAAAGAGAACAAGAGAGGGCAAAGGGTGAGCAGAAAAACAAATACTGCATAGTTTCTATCAGATGTGGAACTAGTTGCATATATATGTGACATGAAAGCAGAAGGGGGTTATTTCAGGAGTGGAAGGGATCAGGAGAACAAAGTGGGGATGAGAGAGGCAATGGAGGGCCAAGCACAAGCCAAGTACAATAATGCACTAGGTGAAGATGTCACGATGAAACGCATTATTTTAGATCCTAATTTAAACTTTTTAATAAAAACAGTATTCATCGCAACATTATTCTCAGTGACTCTAAACTAAAAACAATGTACATAGTTCTTACGGGAGCAAGAGGATGAGCTGTTGTGTATTTATAAAGCAGGTGAGTTGCAGCCCATTGGCAAGAGCATCAGTGACTTCAAAACTGCTCAGTGCTATAGGGCGTACAGATTATACCTACAAGTTTAGTGCAGATGAAACCAGCCAATGCTATTAAGAGCCAGGGCATAGTTACCTATGAGCGGGAAGGTGGATGGTAACAGAGGAAGGAAGGGGCTTCTGAGACGCATTCATACATTCATACTTGGCAGTGCAGCTAGCAGGAGAGCATTGCACACTGCTAGTCAAAATTTCTGATCTGTGTTCTTTTCCACAACAATTTCATAGGTCAATAAACTTTTATCAGCTAGGAAAAACTGTATGCAGGCCAACAGGCACTCTACGTTGTTTGTGGAAGTGATCCTTGTGAATATTTTCAAAAGACAAGACAATCTCATCACATCTGTAATAATTGAAATGCTAGATAGATAGATAGATAGACAGACAGACAGACAGACAGACAGAAAGCTAGATCTGTAGAATTCAGGGACAGATAGATCATTAGGAGGGGATTAGAGACAAATGGGATGAGAAAAGATGATTTACAAAGGCCCATAGACCATACTCCATTGTAGCCTAAAAAGATAAAAATCAACGTGTATAAGGTTCTTCTGATATATCGTACCAGATCTAGGTGTCTAAGAGAACATTCCAGAATCCTTTCTGAATGTCAGCTCCCACACTAAGCATAGAAAAAGGACTGCAGTGAGCCTCTGAGAATAAAGCATGTCACAGGTCCTGCAGCTGGGCCCTGGTCTGTGGGAATTAGGTTACTGTGTAATTCAAATGCTGATTTCTATACCCCCATATCTGGTTGTGATTCTTGTTTGGAAAATCTCCTGTTTCAATGTTGTGTAAATGCTGTTCTCTAGTTGTCCCCTGATATGCCAATAAAGCAGCTTATAGCCAATGAATGAGCAGAGGAGAGAATGAAAGGGAAAATTTTATGAAAGGGAAAAATTTTAATTAGCATTAAAGCAACCAGAACAGCAGAGCTCTCAGCTCTCTAACTCATAAGTGCAGGTCGGCAGGTACACTAGCCCAAGGTCCCAGATGATAAGTCACAAAGAATGTGGAGCTAGGAGACAAAGGCCTATTGAGTGTTCCAGGGACCGGCTGGCTGTAAAAGATAGGGAGGATACACAAGGACAAATTCCTGAGAGAAACAGGTACCGGGCATGGTCTAGTGAGTAATGAGCCAAGACCCCTCATCCGATCTTATGGTGTTTGCTTAATCCCCCCTTGAGGCCTGCACACAGTGTTCCAGGTTTGAGTTTAACCAGATGTGTCGTTAGCTCAGATAAACATCTACCCTTGGGTTCCGAATTCCCGTGTGATTAAGTCTGACCTTACCCCAGACCTGCCTACGCAATTTGTTGATGTTCAAATGTTTGAAACAACCAATCGTGTGTGGCCGCGCCAAAACTTCCCACTCCCCCCGACCTTTGACCATATAAACCCCAAACCCCTGGGCTTCTGGGTCGACCCCTCTGTCTCCTGTATGAGATACATGTCGACCCGGAGCTCTGCCAATAAACTACCTCATGTGTTTACAGCAAGACAGTTATTTGTGTGTTTTTGGGTGCGCGCCATCCCGAGGCTTGAGTGAGGGTCTCCCTTCGGGGGGTCTTTCATTTTGGGGGCTCGTCCGGGATTTGCGTGACCACCCAAGACTCCCAACGACCCCTTGGAGGTAGGTCTGTGTGAGTTTTGTGTGTCTGAGTGTGGTGCTGCTGATTTCGTGTCTTAGTTTCAGTTTCTGGCAGCTGCCGCTGTGGGCCGTAAGGACCCAGCGGCTGCGGAGGCAGACGTGCTAGGGCCGCAGGCTGCAACCCTGGGGGACGCCCTAAGGGTGAAGGGGAGTCAGGACAGCCTGACTGCCTCTTTTCAGGACGAAGGAGACGGAGTGCTCCTCTTGAGGGTAAGGTGCGGACGCCTACCCCATCGGAACTTGCGTTCGGTTGGTTGTACAAGTCCAGAGGCGGACGAGTGTGCTTGGATGTGATAGTGTCGTGTGTGCTAATATTGTTTTTGTGCTTCTTCTTTTTTGAAATGGGACAGACTGTGACGACCCCTTTATCTTTGACTTTGGACCATTGGACGGACGTTAGGGCAAGAGGACATAATCTATCCGTAAAAGTTAAGAAAGGACCCTGGCAGACCTTTTGCACCTCAGAATGGCCAACTTTCCATGGGACTGGCCACCTGAGGAGACTTTTGATTTACCTGCTATTAGAGCTGTCAGAGCAATTATTTTTCAGGAAGGATCAGGGTCGCATCCAGACCAGCAGCCTTGCATCACCGTGTAGAAAGATTTGGCCCGTTACCCCCGCCCCCGTGGGTCAAGCCTCCTGAGTCTTGGCGGTGCGAGAAGGTGCTGCCGAGGAGAGATCAAAACCATGGCAGAGAGGAGGAAGTGAGCCCAGCGCACCACCGGAGCCCGTCCCTAAAATATATCTTGACATAGCAGAATGGCCCATGCCCCTGCTTCCACCATATCCCCAAGTTCCCCAGCCGGCAGCCCCGACCTCAGTCCCGCCCCCGGCTTCTGGGGCCACAGGTGATGGACTGTCAGCAGACACTAGGAGCTGCCGTAGAGCAACCCCTGAGGGGCCTGATTCCACCATGGCTCTGCCCCTTAGTGCTGTCGGGCCAGCCCTGACAGGCAAAAAAATGAGTTACAACTCCTACAGTATTGGCCTTTTTCTTCCTCCGATCTCTATAATTAGAAAACTAACCACCCCACTTTTTTGAGAGAACCCTATGGGACTTACAGGTCTGATTGAGTCCCTGATGTTCTCCCACCAACCCACATGGGATGACTGTCAGCAGCTTCTGCAGATTTTATTCACCGCTGAGGAGAGAGAAAGAATTCTCCTCGAGGCTCGAAAGAATATCCGAGATGACGCTGGACACCCTGTCCAGACCCTGGCCGAAATAGATGAAGGATTCCCCCTGACCCGTCCTCAGTGGGACTACAACACGGCAGAAGGTAGGGAACGGCTGTCCATTTACCGCCGGGCTTTTGGTGGCAGGTCTCAGAGGGGCTGCGAGGAGGCCCACCAATTTGGCGAAGGTAAGAGAAGTCATGCAGGGAGTGACCGAGCCCCCCTCGGTGTTTCTAGAGAGGCTCATGGAGGCTTACTGGAGATGTACCCCTTTTGACCCTATGTCAGAGGGACAGCGAGCCTCCATAATCATGGCTTTCATTGGACAGTCAGCACCTGATATTAGGAAGAAACTACAGCGCTTTAGTGCATTGAGGGATTGCAAGATTATACCGTCAGGGATGTGGTGAAGGAGGCTGAGAAAGTTTATCATGAAAAGGAGACAGAGGAAGTGAAAGAGGAAAGAGAAAAGGAGAGAGCTGAGGATGAGGAAAGAGGAAAGAAAGAGAGGGCTGAGGATGAGGAAAGAGGAAAGAAAGAAAGAGCTGAGGATGAGGAAAGAAAAGAAAAAAGGCAGGAAAAGAATCTGACGAGAATACTGGCCGCAGTGGTAGGAGAAGGAAGGCATCAGGGAACAGGCAGGCCTAGGCAGACAGGGAACCTGGGTGACAACAGAAGGCAGGGGCCAAGAAGACCCAGAGAAGATTTAACGCTGCCACCTGATCTCAAAGATGCCTTCTTCTGTCTGAGATTTCACCCTAACAGCCAATCCCTGTTTGCCTTTGAGTGGCAAGACCCCGAAAACGGAAGAACTGAACAGCTTATGTGAACGAGATTGCCCCAGGGGTTTAAAAACTCCCCCCACCCTATTTGATGAAGCCCTACATCGGGACTTTGCCCCTTTCCGTGCTAATAACCCCCAGGTGACTCTTCTACAGTATGTAGATGACCTCCTGTTGGCTGCAGAGACCCGTGAAGAATGCGAGCTTGAGACTCAGAAAATCCTGGCTGAGTTAGGTGAGTTGGGGTATCGGGCTTCTGCCAAAAAGGCACAACTGTGCCGGACTGAAGTGACATATCTGGGATAGACCCTGAAAGATGGACAACGGTGGCTCACAGAAGCCAGGAAACGGACAGTGAATCAGATCCCGACCCCAACCACCCCTCACCAGGTAAGAGAATTCCTGGGGACCGCGGGATTCTGCAGGCTTTAGATTCCCAGGTTCGCCACTCTGGCGGCCCCATTATACCCTCTAACAAGAGAAAGGGGGGAGTTCACTTGGACTAAGAAACACCAATTGGCTTTTGAGACCCTCAAGAAGGCACTGCTACAAGCCCCTGCCCTAGCACTGCCTGATCTGAACAAGCCTTTTACTCTGTACATCGACGAGCGGAAGGGGGTTGCTAAGGGGGTCCTCACCCAAACTCTAGGACCCTAGAAGCACCCAGTGGCCTATCTGTCAAAAAAAAAAAAAAAAAAAACTGGATCCTGTGGCCAGTGGGTGGCCCTCTTGTTTGCGGGCGATAGCAGCAACGGCTGTATTGGTAAAAGATGCCGATAAGTTAACCACAGGCCAAAATGTGACGGTGGTGGCCTCCCATGCCCTCGAGAGCATTATCAGACAACCACCAGATCGATGGATGACCAACGCCCAGATGACCCACTACCAGAGCTTGTTGCTGACAGAGCGGGTGCCTTTGCTCCACCCGCCACCTTGCTACCCGAAGCTGGTGAGACCCCAGTACATCAATGTGAAGAGATACTAGCTGAAGAAACCGGGACTCGGTCAGACCTCACTGACCAGCCGTGGCCTGGGGTAAAAACTTGGTTCACCGACGGAAGCAGCTTCGTGGTAAAAGTTTTCTTAGACACCTTCTCGGGGTGAGTCAAGGCATTCCCCACAAAAAAAGAAACGGCAAATGTAGTGGCCAAGAAGATACTTGAAAAAATTCTTCCCCGGTTCGGGATACCTAAGGTAATTGGGTCGGACAACGAGCCTGTCTTCGTAGCCCAGGTAAGTCAGGGACTGGCCAGACAATTGGGGATAAATTGAAAATTACATTGTGCTTATAGACCCCAGAGCTCAGGACAGGTAGAAAAAACGAATAAAACTATAAAAGAGACCTTAACAAAATTGACCTTAGAGACTGGCGGGGGTGATTGGACAGCCCTTCTCTCCCTTGCTTTGTTCCGGGTATGGAACACACCTGGACCATTGGGACTGACACTGTTTGAGATACTGTTTAGTGCACCACTACCACTGTTTAAAACCCTACAGAGTGTGGCGTGTCCTGATGACAGTTTTGTGCCTTACACCCATCTTTTAGCCCGTTTAAAGGTTCTCGAGACGATCAGGCGAGAGATTTGGGAACAGCTGAAAGACGCCTACACCGCCAGAGACCCTACAGTTCCTCATCAGTTCCATATTGGAGACACCATCTTGGTACGGAGACACCGAGCTGGGAATCTTGAGCTGCGGTAAAAAGGACCCTACCTGGTACTGTTAAGAACTCCAATTGCCATTAAGGTAGAGGGAATCCCCACCTGGGTCCATGCTTCACATGTAAAAACGGCTCCTCCTGAGACTAGTCAAGATGAATAGATCCTGAAAAAGACTAATAATCCTCTTAAGCTGCATCTGCATTGCAGACTGGACCCTAAGTCAGGACAACAACCCTCATGCCTTAATGCAACAGACTTGGGAGGAGATCAATAAAGAGGGGAACAAAAACAGGCTAGATAAATGACAGAGGGACAGAAAAGCTCAGCAAGCTTGGTTTGAGTCCTGGCTCACCCCGTCCCCCTGGATGACTTCCCTATTTTCTGCTTTAGCTGGGCCAGTGTTGGTGATTATTTTGATTTTAATTTTTGGCCCATGTGTGGCAAATAGATTACTTGTCTTATTAGAGGTAGAATTAGTGCTGTTCAGCTGATGGGACTAAGACAACAATACCGATCAATAAGAGATGCCAACAGAGTATGAATCTTATAGTCTAAAATAAAATAATACTTAAAAATTAGAACAGATATTCTAAGATTAGAATTATCCACTTAAAAAAAAATGAGGGGAATGAAAGGGAAATTTTTATGAAAGGGAAAATTTTTAATTAGCATTAAAGCAACCAGAACAGCAGAGCTCTCAGCTCTCTATCTCATAAGTGCAGGTCGGCAGGTACACTAGCCCAAGGTCCCAGATGATAAGTCACAAAGAATATGGAGCTAGGAGACAAAGGCCTATTGAGTGTTCCAGGGACTGCCTGGCTGTAAAAGATAGGGAGGATACACAAGGACAAATTCCTGAGAGAAACAGGTACCGGGCATGGTCCAGTGAGTCATGAGCCAAGACCCCTCATCCGATCTTATGGTGTTTGCTTAATCCCCCCTTGAGGCCCGCACGCAATGTTCCAGGTTTGAGTTTAACCAGATGTGTCGTTAGCTCAGATAAACATCTACCCTTGGGTTCCGAATTCCCGTGTGATTAAGTCTGACCTTACCCCAGACCTGCCTACACAATTTGTTGATGTTCAAATGTTTGAAACAACCAATCGTGTGTGGCCGCGCCAAAACTTCCCACTCCCCCCGACCTTTGACCATATAAACCCCAAACCCCTGGGCTTCTGGATCGACCTCTCTGTCTCCTGTGTGAGATACATGTCGACCCGGAGCTCCGCCAATAAACTACCTCATGTGTTTACAGCAAGACGGTCGTTTGTGTGTTTTTGGGTGCGCGCCATCCCGAGGCTTGAGTGAGGGTCTCCCTTCGGGGGTCTTTCAAGAATATGGCTGGACTTCCTGCCAGCCAGGGGAGGAGGAGCCAGAGGAGGAAGTTGGGATTCAGCCATGGGCAGGGGTTGAGAAAACATCAGGAGAGAGCAGTTGAGCAGAGAAGCCTTAATGTGCAAGTATCTTGGGGATCTATGCTGGGAGTAAGCCGGACTAGCCTAGAGGGTTAAGAATAATCACTCCACAGTTTTTGTGCCATGAAGCTTGCTAAAAAAAACAGCCTAGTCCCAATTATTTTAATGCTAGCTGGCGTAAGAGGAAAACTGAGAAACAAACATAATTTTATAAAAAAAAATAATAATAATAATAATAACTTTAACACAGGTCACTCTCCATGTCTCTCCTGGACCTTATGGCCTCCCTCAAAAGAATTAAAACAAGAGGCACCAAGTGTGTTGTAGAAGATGGGCAGAATTATTACAGGAGAATGAGGGCACTCTCACAACGGGCAAAGGGACCACTGCGGAGAAAGATGCTCTCATGGGCTCATAGAAGACAGTGGCCAAAGAAACCGCTGTGCAGTACACACCCAAGGATGGAGAGTGAGCGATGGCCCCAGGGACCCTTGCACTATCCTACACTCTTAGGCAAGCTTCATACTATTTCTTAATGTCCCTTGAAGGGTTTTCCTAGAGGCATTTTCCTCTCCAGGTGATTGATCTAGAGGTTGGATTAACTCTTAATGAAGGGACAGTGGCACACCTTTGTTCTTTACCGGTAAGCTTCTCGCTCTATGGCATACAGGCTCCCTGGCCACTCAGAAAACCCTGTCTCCACCCAGGACTATAGCTACAGATCCCATGCTTTTAACCAAATATCATACAACGAAGCAGATTTGAAAGAGAGAAAGAGTAAAATAATAATAATAATAAGTTTGTGAAAACAACCATACTGCGCCAGGCGGAAGTAGCCTTCCCTTGTAATGTGGTATTTTTATGTTTTAAATGGAGACAAATGTCATGTGTTCTCTCTTCTTTGCATGGCAGCTCAAGTTCCTAGCAGACGCAGTTAAGATGTTCCCCTCTACCGCACTATTTGCCACTTGCAGTGGGTGGGGCTTGCATCTGACGATGCTGAGGGCCCATCCTCAGTGACCTTCATGCCTGCTAACCTCCAATTAACTTCCTGATGGGAGCTGGGAGGCAGACACCGGTGCCACAGCAAAATAGAAAATTGAAATGAAGAGATGCTCCTCGGTCTTGGGTGGCTGTTGGTAGAATCCCTGCATCTAGAGGACAAAGTAACTCCTGGCTTAGGATCCTCCTTGGCACCGCAGAGTTTGGGCACTGCTGGGAGCCTGGCCCTATACCTGACACAAAAAAAAAATGGACTCTGCACAGTGGCCCTCTGATTCCATTGTCACTCCTACAGACACTCGAAAGCCATTCTGCCAGACCAACACGTGCCTTCTGCATGCACTGGGAACATGGCAGTGTCTTCAAAATGCCTTCCCTGGGTGTGCTTCTTTTAGCGTACATACAGAGCCCTCAGTTACACTCCTGGAGGGCGTGAGCCATGAGCTCTGTGCTAAAACTCTCCATTATTATTTGTGTGGTCTTGTAACCATGATGCTTTGCTGAAGTCCTAGAGGGAGAAGATGTGTTCTAAAGAGAGATACCTGTGTCCCTCTGGTTACTTTACAATGATTTGTTTTTTCTGTGTGTTTAATAGAAATCTAGAGATCAGAGCTGAGGCTGGCCTCCAAGGATGGCAACCCAAGGCTTCCACTCTCTCCACCTGTAAAAGGGATGGAGTTACAGAGAAGATTGCCAGAGCCAGAATGTCTGGGAGTATTACATTCATGAAAAGTGATTTTTCTCTTTCAAAATTAGGGGTTGGACTTCCTAGTGAGATGGTGAAATGGGAGCTGTGTCTGTGTGGCCCAGTCAAGGAGAAGAGCCATTATAAAAGCAAACAGAACATTACAAGAAACGGGGGGAGGAAGGTGCTGACAGAACAATGGAAAGATACTACCCACCCAACTCCCTGGGGTAGCAAAAGTAACCTTTATTCTCCTGATATAAATGTTGTTTCTGAGGCTTACTGCCTCTGTCTGCTAACCTAGGCCTAGTCCTGGAAGCTTCTAGCCCCCATACAATCTAACCTAGACCTAGAATGTTTTCAGCCTCTGAGACTTGGGGCTGAATAAGCTCACCCTTTCCAGGTCTTTCTGAATTAGGGCTGGCTGGTTCAACTCAGCTGTTCTAGCTCGAATGTCTCTCCAAGCTGACTGACTCAAACTGGCTTCTGACTTTGCTCTGCTTGGCCTCAAACTAACTCTAGCAATCTGTTCTAATCTTCGAGCTCCTCCTTCTCATTCTCTGGCTCATTCTGTCTTCACCTGTATCTAGCTTATTCTCTCTTCAACCTCTCTCTATGAAATTCTCCTGGTAAAAAACCTGCCTCTGGAATCTGCAAACTGGACACCGGGAACTCCATTCTGCTGCACCGTCTCTCAACTCACTCTCAACCAAACTGCCTGAACAGCCCTGACTAGAGCTCAGATATCTGCATGCCTCTATCTCCTAGACAGAAAGGCCAGTGCCACCATGTCTGGACCTAAGCTTTTCTTTACCTGATACTTGTGTCTATACCAGGCTGGCCTTGAACTCAGACCTGCTTGCCTGTCTCCGGGGATTAAAGACGCATCTGTATTCCAGGCAGAGCAGCCATGGTACTGGATTAGAATTCCTCTACAGGGGGTAAGGGGGTGGGGAGAAGCAGCATTGATAGAGGTAAGAAGTAGATAGACAGTTGAAATAAGGTAGTTAAGGCAAGGGTAGTGATCACCATGGAAATGTGTTCTTTCTATATATATATGAGCCAAAGACCAGAAACATTCTGAACACAGAAACTATCAGCAATATGCTGAAACAAAACAAAACAAAAAACAAACAAATAAAAACACCCTAGGTTATAAGTCATTTTATTTCTCTTCAATGGATAGAAAGAGAACGAAGAGCCAGCCATCTAATTGAGAACTCTATTCTGTCTGGCCAAACTTGCTCCTAATTGGTACCTACCTTCTCACTTAATTTGCATATAAACAAACCAATGAGATCCACTTCCTCACCTGAGCCCTAAACACCCGAGACACAGTTTCTTCCCTAGCAGTTTATATGCTGGTCCCCTCTAGGTCACCATGAGCTTTGTTTGCTTTATAAAACCTCTGCCTCGTTCACTCGTTGTTGTTTGTGTCTTTCCTAACAACATACGAATCCAGCAGAAACAGAAAGCCTATAGCATGTCCAAGGGTGCACCTCAGTTGTATGAGGCTTGTCTAGCATGCATGAAGCCCTGAATTCACCCCCTAACACCACATGAGGCAAGAGGACAACAGAGGCTCAAGCCGTTCTCAGCTACCCAGTGGTTCTGAAGCCATCTTAGGAAACAAGAGCCTCTGAGGAGGAAAACAAACAAAACCCAGGCATCCGAAAGAAGCCAGAGACCCTGATGAAGAGAGACTCGTGACTCATAGTCATATCCCCAGTGTGAGCACACAGTCCTGACAAGCCTCAAATTCAGGTTCTGACAGGGAGGCTGCTGAAGAAGCTGTTCTCAACCTGTGGGTCGCAACTCTTCTGGCAACACTCTGTTCCCCAAAAGTGTTTACATTACAATTCATAGCAGTAGCAAAATTACAGTTATGAAGAGGCATCAAGGAAAATGATCTTATGGCTGGGGATCACCACAACTTGAGCTGTATTCAAGGGTCATGGCACTAGAAAGGTTGAGAACCGCTAATCCTGTGACCAGGCCTGATGGGTTCGACTAATGCTCGGGAGGAGAATTCTCCTGTATAGGGACAGAACACAAGACACGAAGAAGGAGAGCAAGTCTTTAATCAAGCTCTCAAATTTTATTTTTCAGGTAGAAGGTTTTATAAGGCAGGGGGCAGGGAAGCATATTGCTATGGCAACCCAGTTGCAGGCTATCTCAAGATGCGAGGAATTCCAAGCAGGTCACAACGTTCTGCCACACCGAATATTTTGCTATCTTTATCTAATCTAACTGCTAAACTACAACAGGG
Source organism: Acomys russatus (assembly GCF_903995435.1). NCBI lineage: Eukaryota > Metazoa > Chordata > Mammalia > Rodentia > Muridae > Acomys > Acomys russatus. The sequence continues at coordinate 6,953,238 of NC_067137.1, read as the reverse complement.
TGGCTCTGTCTAAATCTTATCTTTAGTCTAACTGCGGAACCACAACAAGGTCAGCTGGTTTCTGGTAAAGGACAGACTGCTGGAGAGATAGAAACCTAGGCTCTGACAAGATGGCTGAACATTGGCCATATGGCCTACCGTCCCCAACAATCCTGAAGGATGAGTCAGCAGTGTAGAAAGAGACCTTGTTATGTCACTCTGCATGCCTTGGAGGGCAATGGCAGTGTGAACTTGTCATTTAAAAGGGAGCTATCCTGGGGCCTAAGAACAGCATGCATTTACAAGTTAAGGAGTCCGGATTTAACCTGCCCCAGCCTCAAGATGCTACACAGCCTGAGAGGCACTTATGGGGAACAGGAGGCCAGATGTTGGCAAACCAGAATGTGCCAGTGACAGAGACTCTGCTCAGATAGTGAAGTGTGTGGGGAAAGGCGTGACTTTGGTGACTTGGAGCTGACCTCATCAGAGCAAATAAACTCCAACTTGTCCATTGGGTAGATCAGAGCAGGGGTTCAATGTTTACTACTTGTATTGTCCTTGGTTAGTACAATACTTTGAGCAGACCCCCCTGGGCCCCAATCCACCCATCACAATGTTCTTGTAGGTTACTAGGACCCTCTAGGTCCTTCTATTTCCCCAACTCCTATATTTCTCTTACCTAGAGTCCCAGTAGGATGTCCTGACATCTATCCCAATCTCCTGGTAAGTGAAGACTTTCATGGGCCATGCCTTTTGGGCTAGTGCCCAATTATAAGTGAGTATATACCATGTGAGTCTTTCTGCTTCTGGATTAACTCACTCATGAGACTTGATAGCCTTTGACCATATAGTGGGGGAGGAGGTTCCCCTCAGTCTTAGACCTAGGGGAGGGGAATAGGGTGAGAGCTGGAGGGAGGGAGAAACAGAAAGATACAAGTGATGGGATAGCAATTGAGTTGTAATCTGAATAAATTAATTAAATAATAAAAAAATAAAAAGAAAAAGAAATAAACTGCAACGTGATAGCCTTGAGCCTGAGGTCAGCAGCTGCCGTACATCAGTGCAGATTCCGGGGACTCTGAAGATCCTGCAGCTCCCGAGAGAGCATTGGCTACCAAAGGAGGTGTAATCTGAAGAGTCTTGGAAGGTGAGAGAACCTGCCCATCCTCCAGGATGCAAAGCTGTATCTAGAGAGCAAGGAGACCTTAGGTAGGGAAACAGACAGAGGCCGGCAGCCTTCTCTCCAGAGCCTGGGAGCTTGCTTTTCTCATCTCCAGCTGTTGGTCCAACACATGGCCAAGTGTCAGCATCTTTCCCAGAAAACTGAAAATACTTGAATAGCACAAGGGTTTGGGCTGGCAGACAGTGGGAAATGAGCCACAGAAAGGGTAGGTATGTTCTTGCCTCTTTATAATACAAGTACACGGAAAACCCACGAAAAATCTCAAGAGCACCTGCTTTATGCCTAACCCCAGAAGGCTAAGACATTTGGACAGCAAATTTCTCCAAATTTATTTCTCTACCCACCAGCGGAATGCATGGCCCTAAGATGCCAGAGGAAAGAAAGCCAAGAGTTCTCAGACTCCCAATTTAAAACATACACCGAGTGAGAGAAATAAGTTCATGGTACAGTTTACAAATAGCCGGCTTGTACTCTCTAGCCAAATATTAGTTTTTCCTTTTAAACTTGAAGTAAATGCTTACTCTTGGGTTAAAAAAGACTTGTGGATTGTGTGAAGGATTGTAAACTTTGTCACAGGTAAAAGCAGTCTTGGCGGGCTTTGCCCTTGGACACACCAGGAATACTCCCTGAGATTAACCTTGAGGTAGACTGGGTGGAGTCATCCTGGGCCTGGAATTCAGGAAGGGGATCACCGGACTTCACCTGGATTATTGTATTTCTAATCGACCCTCGATGGGAGGAGAAGACCACCCCTTGCACGAGAGAGACAGACAGACAGAGAGGACAAGAGAGGCAGCAGGTTCAGACTTCAGACTGGGTTTGAGCACACATGGATCAGGAAAAGATTCAGTGAACAGGCCGGACCAGCACACAGGCCAGAGACACCTATGGACCCGTCCCCTGGAACAGATACTGGAAAGTTCACTCTTTTTTCCCTTTAACCCTTTTTCCCTCTTGTGTAAGCTAGTTGGGTTGTATAATAAAGTTTAATTGTTAAGAAACAGAATCAACAGTGGATATTGTCCAAAGGCTCTTCTAGGTCATGTGCAGCCATTAAAATCATGAGTTTTCAAACAAAAGCTACAGATTTGAAATGGCTTCCTGAGATGGAAAGTGAGAGTTTAACATTCTATGAAATGGATTAATTAGATTACCACCTCCATTGTGGCGGAGGAGACTTTTGTTGGTGTTTATCATATTGTTTTTAGACATATAGCTATGTAATTACAATTAACTGAAGTTATTTATTCTTGGAACTTACAAATAGCTGGCTGTGATAGTCAAATAAATCCCAATAATATGGATGACATATTTTTCTGATGTTCTACAAAACATTGACTGATTCGTAGCCTGAGAAGTTGGTAGTCTAAATTCAGGCACAGTTTTAAAGTTTGTCAGCTAAATTATTTGGTTTTTGCTTTTGTTTTGGGGGGGGGCTTGTTTTTTGTTTTGTTTTGTTTGTTTTTGAAACAGGGTCTCACTGTGTGGTCCTGACTGGTCTGGAATTCAATTTGTAGACTGTGTTGGCCTTGAACTCACAGAGGTCTGACTACTTGTGCCTCCCAGTGTTGGAACTAAAGGTATAAGCCACCATACCTGGCCTCCACTAGATAATTTAGATAGCCTCACTCTTCAGTGGTGGCTGTCATTGTGCAGTCTTCCTGGCCCATCACTGAGTCCTGCTCAGAACCCAATGTCGAGGACCTTGTTGGGTAATCCTGCCCTGGCTTCTCCTTCAGCAGGAAAAGCTCTGTCTCAAGCCTGCCTGCTCCTCCTATGAAAAGTTCAGCCAGAAAGGTCTGACTTGCATTAAAAACAACTCCTCTTTTAGAAGCAACGCTCAAAGGACTGAACACAAGAGGATGTCAAAAGGGGACAAGACAATGAAGTTGGACCCTTCCAGCAAAGAGGGTAAGTGTAAAGAGAGATTAGCAGCCAGATGTGATGGCACAGACCTTTGATCTCAGCACTCAGGAGGCAGAGCCAGGCAGGTCTCTGTGAGTTCGAGGCCATCCTGGTCTACAGAACAAGTTCTAGAACAGCCAAGACTACACAGAGAAAAGAGAGAGTGGGGGGAAGGGAGGGAGGGAGGGAGAGAGAGAGAAAGAGAGAGGGAGAGAGGGGAGAGAGAGAGAGAGAGAGAGAGAGAGAGAGAGAGAGGAAAAAGGAGAAAAACTAAAAGTATCCAGCATCTAAAAAAAATAAAGCTCATAATTTCTGCTGTGTGGAATTTTTAAAGATTACATGCAAAGAAAGAGGAAAATACAAAATGAGGAAGAAACTAAATAGAAACACACATCAAATGCCACAAATGATAATGTTAGCAAGCAAAACTATTAAAATAATTACCATAACCATATACACCCAAGAAGGTAAAAGAATGGCCAAAAATGTGAAGTAGAGATAGAAAATGTGTACAAAAGACTAGAGTTAGACCCTAAAAATAAAAACCTCAATGTCCAAAAATAAACACTAGACAGGATAATCAAGTGCTGTGCTGACTTCTCACGGGAGACTGCATCCACTTATCCCAGACAGTGCACTGACAGACTAAACAAACAATTCCATCCACATCTAGCTTGGCGAAAGACCTGAGAGGGATTGCTTGCAGGAGGATGGGTGAGGGGTAACTTAAAGGGAGTGGAGGAGGGGGGCGGTGAGTCATGGAAGCTCTATCACAAGAGATTCTGGTGCAACTAGTCGGCAGGAGTCTCCTCCCTCATGGCTTGTTTAACTGGCCAGCAAGAGTCTCCTCCCCTTGAAGCTTTGGGAGGCTCTTGGGAGTTCTGTGACCCTGGGCATCCTGGCTCTCCCCTCCAAAGGAAACCAAGCTTTACAGACAGAAATGATGACGTGGCTGACGTGGCTACAGGACATATTAGAAGTGAACTAGAGGAGACGGAAGACAGGGAAGCAGGGGTTAAAGGGCACACAGCTGCAGTCAGACTGAAGAATCAAATTTAGTACAGCCTGATGACTGCAGCTGGTGATCATCTGGGCTGTGTGTTTCAGTTCTGTCAAAGTTGATTTTTAATAATTTCATGACACATATGCAAGACAAACTGCAGGTAATAGTCATGCTAACTAGCACGCCTTATTTGTCTATAATGTATACATAATTAAAACATCACACTGTAAAAAGGCGTATACAAGCAATGATCTATTATAGGTTGCCTTCTTAGGTTTGTATTACTTGGATAAAATACCATGAATGAAGGAAATTTTGGGGGGAAAAGTTCATTTCATCTTGCAGTTTACAGTCCACCAGGAAGAGAAGTCAGGGCAAGAACCTGGAGGCAGGAACTCAGGGCAGGAACCTGGAGGCAGGAACTGGTGCAGAGGCCATGGAGGAGTGCTGCTCACTGGCTTGCTCTCGTGGTTTGCCCAGACTTTCTTACACAGCCCAGGGGCAGCTCTACTGACAGCGTGCTGGGCTCTCACACATCATGCTCTAGAGCCTTCCATACAGGGTGTGATGGAGATGTTCCCCACTGAGAGGCTTCTTCCCAGACGACTCCACCTTGTGTTAAATAGAAAAGCAAAAAAAACCAAAACAAAACAAAAAACAAAAGCAAACAAAACAAAACCACTAAATCGTAAAAAGACTTTCAAGGCCATAGAAGAAAAGAATGTCAGCAAAGTAAGTAAACAAAGCAAATTTATTTGGAGAAAAAAAAAAAAGAGAGAACAAAAATACTATTTAAGAAACATTCCCAAAATGATACAAACTGCAGCTCTACAAACCCCGAGGTTTCAGCAAATCCCAAGCAAAATAAACATTATGAATAGAGGGAAAGGAGGGGACTGACCAGAGAACCAGCCATTCCCCAGTGTGAGGACCAGCGTGAGGGCCCCCAGCAGACACAGGAGTGCCTGTGGGTGTGGCGCGCTGCCTGTAGTCCAAGGGCGTGGGGAGGGGAGACAGAATCCCCAGAGCAAGTTGGCTGGCTGGACTAGCCAATTCAGTGCGCTCTGGGTTCAAGTAAATAGGTTTGCCTCAGTTACTAGATGGAAAGTAGTGGAGGAAGACACCTGACATCAACTTCTGACCTTCACACACACACACACACACCCACACACACACACACACACACACACAAACCATACACTATACACCGCACACACACACACCATACACTACACATCACACACACACATACACACACCACACACATACATACACACACATGCATACACATACACACAAACAATAAACTACACACCACACACCATACACCACACACACACACAACACACTATACCACACACATACACACAAACCATACACTACACACCATACACCACACACACAATATACACTCAACACACATACACACAAACCATACACTACACACACAATATACATACCACACACACAGAGCACACACCAAACACTCACACACATACATGCACAGCCTAAACACACATACATGCCAAAACAAATGAATGACACCAACCAGCAGATAGTAACTAATTTACATGAAACCCAAAACAAAGAGAATATCTTAAAATAAGACAGAGAAAATACATATCAAAGGGAAGAATTTTGCACAGTAATTTTCATTGATAGACTGTCATCTTAGAATTGAAAGGTTTTATGTTATATGAAATATCTTCTCGGACCATAATGAAATCATATTAAACTGCAGTAACAAAAATACTTAGAAAAATGTTCAAGTATTCAGTAATGCCAATTCAAGGATGAGAAAGAATTTTTAACTGAAGGGAAATTTTTAAAAAATCAAAAATTGTAAAATAAAGGGAAAACAATGCTTTAAGGACAATTCACAGTACTGAAAATAGGCAGTGTCACAAGATGAATCATTTCAGACCACCTTAATTTAAAAAAATCATAGTGGATATAGATGCAAAAATCCTCCAAAAATGTTAGCTAACCAAATTTGACTGCTAATGTAAAATATTATTCAGAGGAATCATACATAATGTACCCCTTGACGTGATGTAAAGGTGGGACATATATATATATATGTATACAAACACAACATACTATATTAGCAAAATGAAAACTAAAAATGAACCATCATCTCAGTGGGTATAGAAAAAGACCTTGACAATATTCAGCATCTTTTCACAGCCAAAGTTCTCCCGGAGTTAGGCACAGAAGTCACGTCCTACCGCCACAAACCTCCAGCCATCACGAAACTGCAGGGAAGAGGTGCGAAGGGTGGCATTGCCGTGTGCCACAATAGGACTGAGACAAGGATGTAAGCACATCTGCGTGATTTTGAAGGAGAAAGAGTCACAAGCAAAGAAGCCAGAAAACCATTTTTACAGCCTGTCTTCCAAAGCATGGCATCGTCTTTGTCATAGTGTGTAAGCCTTGGAAGTGTGAAAAGAATAGAACTGAGCCATGGAGGAATGTAGGCACTGCCTTAACTGGCAAGCGCTTTCAGTGAAATTGAGACAGTTTGTGCTGTGCGACTCTATCTGCCCATGTGTGTAAAACTTGTTACAGATCAAAGCAATGCATTGACAATATCAACTGCAATTACCTCAGTGGATGGTTTTCCCAATTGAAAAAAAAAAAAAAGGCAACTACAAAGATTCAAGAAAAGACATCTAATTTGACATTATTATCAACCAAATACAAGACATCTAATTTGACATTATTATCAACCAAATACAAGACTTATGAAAACTTGATTTTTATGAACTGATTTATTTGTGTTTAGTCTTCTCTCATACATTATATCCCGACACATTTCCCCCTCCCTCCACTCCTCCCATCCTCACCTGCCCCAGTGCACCCACAAAATCTCTTCTGCTTCTCCTTCCAAGGGAGGTCCATGTGTCCCCATCTTGATCCCTCCTTGTTGCTTGGCCTCTCTGGGTCTGAGGACTGTAGCATGATTATCCCTTATGTAACAATTAATGTCCATTTATAAGTGAATACATACAATGTTTGTCTATCTGGATCTGGGTTACCTTACTCAGGATGATTTTTTTGCCCTAGTTTTCTCCATTTGCTTGCAAATTTCATGATGCCCTTCTTTTTAATGGCTAAGAAATTTCTCCAATGTGTAAACGTACCACAGTTTCTTTACCCATCCTTTGGTTGAGGACATCTAGGTTATTTCCAGTTTCTGGTTATTATAAGTAAAGCCGTCGAGCCAGTGTCCTTGCGCTATGATTCATTTTATAAGGCCTCACACAGTCTGATTCTCAAGCCACAAAAAGATTCAACCAAGAAAGAGGATTTCAGAGCAATTTCCCTCATGAACATAGATATAAAAGTTTTCAATAAGACACTCACAAACCAAACTAAAGTTTCTATTAAGACACTACTGATTGTTTTCAGCAGCCCACTCCCTGCTCAGTAGATTATTGGTCCATGTACAGAACAGTTTGATATCCCCAATAAAAATAATCTATACTATTTTAACAGTACTGGACATATAAAAATCACAGTCTTATTGCATTTTTATCTTCTTGTTATATAGACTTTACTTGTGAAGAAAGAATAAACCACATTATTTAACAGTTTCTTAATTTGACTTAGGACTATCTATACATACATGCAATCAACTTATATTTTTGGCATAGAATTTGTGGTAGGCCTCTACAGAGAGAATAAACATAAACAAAAATTTTTTGTTTTAAAAATACAAATAAATAAATCATGATTGTTCACGCAGGTGAGAAAATTCAATATTTTCAATGTTATTAATGAAAACAGACCCTACAGACATAATGCTCTCAATCTTATCTCTGAAGAAATGTTCTAAACAGGAAAAATAATAATCTTGACATTGTGAAAGAAATGGACAAATTTCTTGGAAAAAAAAATAAAATGGGCTAGAGTGATGGCTCAGCAGTTAAAAGTGCTTGCTATTCATGCCAGACATGGTGTCACGTGCCTTTAATGCCAGCATTCAGGAGGCAGAGGCAGGCAGATCTCTGTGAGTTTGAGGCTCAGCCTAATCCAAAGAGAGTTCAAAACAGTCAGGGCTATCACACAGAGAAACCCTTTTTTTTGTTTTTGTTTTTGTGTTTTAAAGCACTCACTATTCTTTTTTCTTTCTTTCTTTCTTTTTTTTTTTTTTTCACTTGCTATCCTTACAGAAGACCCCAGCTCAATTCCCAGGACCTATATGAGGATGCTCACAGCAGCCTCTAACTACAGATCCAACCCTTTCTGATCTCCATGGGCACCTACACATATGCACATAAACACATAAAGATGCACACATAAATAAGATAAATATGAAAAGCATAAAATATGTTAAAACTGATAGAAGAAATCAAACATTAAACATCTTTCAAGAAACTTAAAATTTATAAATATTTTAACAAAAATTCTGGGTTCAGATCGATCCTTACAAATATACTCCATATTTAATTAAGATAATTTATGAATCTCTCAAACATTTTCCAAAGATAAAGAGAAACAAGCTTTGAAGGAATTTCAATATGACCTTAATATCAAAATGTAACTTTAGAGTATTTTTAAAAAGGGAAATTAAAAGCCCGTGTTACTCATAGACATGGCTGAAAATATCCTATACAAGTGAATGGGTTTATTCATGCACCTGGAAGGCCACTGACCCACACAAGAATGCTCTTCAGTGTTGGGACTGTATTCATGCATGCTTGGCCAAAGCCCTGCAACTGAGCCATGTCTCCTGCCTCAAAACATGGATTTTAGTATCTGTGTCTCCTCAAGAATCTCTCAGCTGCTAAAATAATGCCTTTTGAGGACTAAGCTTGCAAAAACTAATGTGCCTGTGGTCCCAGGTCACCACAGGGCTTAAGAAAGTCCTAAAGTCCATCTCTGAAAGTCCTCAGCTCTTAAACTCAACCTGCCTTCCTGTTGTAAGTGCACTTCAGCACCAGCCTCCAGGGTCCTCTCTCTCCCCCGAACCTTACATGCTGTCTATCATGTCCTGCTGGTACTTTGCCTCCTGCCCATGCCATAGGTTACTTGGCGTGGTCTAGATGTCACATTTCACCTGCCCAGTTAATATCTGCATTTGGGTTTGGCTTCAAACTCTCAGAATTTCATCTTATCATTCTGATTTTTTTCCCCTTTAGTAATCTTTGTATCTCTTAGAAAAGATGCAATAGAAAATGAAAGGCAAGACTTCCAAACACTGTATATTAATTTCCCCATAATCCCTGCAGGGATACATTCCAAAACTCACAGTGGATGCCTGACCCCAGAGAGTACCAAATGGTACATATTCACTGAGACCTTTCATCTCTCAAAAGAAGTTTACATCTCTGTTTGGCATATCCGAACAAACAGCCAACATCATTACTCATGCTCTGTGGCCATTGTTAGATAAAATAAGGCTTAAACACAAGCGCTGTGGTACAGTAACAGTCAAGCTGATAACTGACAGGCACCAGGGACTAAGGCGCAGGTAGCCTACACAGTGCAGATACTGTGGATAAAGAAATACTGTTCCGGGGCTGGAGAGATGGCTCAAAGGTTAAGAGCACTGATTGCTCTTCCAAAGGTCATGAGTTCAATTCCCAGCAACCACATGGTGGCTCACAACCATCTAGACTGAGATCTGGTGCCCTGTTCTGGCCTGCAGGCAGAATACTGTATACATAATAAATAAATCTTAAAAAAAAAAAAAAAACAAAAAACAAAACAAAAACAAAACTGTTCCAAGTAGGAGAAAAGAGGACAAGTGGTTTCATCAGGCTATCTGAAATGTCATGTAACTTAAGGCTTATGAATTGCTTAGTTCTGGAATTTTCCACTTAATATTTTCAGACCATGCTTACTATGAATAACTGGAGCCTAAGGAAGAAAAACCGTGGCTGAGAAGGTGATGGGTGGCCATTGTTGAGTGAAGGTTAGCTACTAATTGGGTTAACGCAAAGACATATGAAGAGAGGTAGGGAACAATGGAAAAGGAACGCTGCTAGGGAGAAGTCCCCTAGCCAGGCACCTCAGTGATCAGCTGACTGTAGAAACAGGAAATCTGTAAATTGAGGTGGAAGTTTCTAGTTTCTTTTAAAACTCAGTTGTGTCATATGATGTTTTTCTGAAAGCTGTCTTGTGGGATGGCATGCGATGTTGCTGAAAACAGACACGCGAGAGGGTGCATCGTGTTCAGAAAGAATATAAATAGAACCTCCACAGACAGTGAGAGGACATGTTTTGCATTGCTATGCCGTGCAATGCTTTGCTAGGCTTCACTTAGTAGAGAGAAATTGTGCCAGAGAAGTTCTTGTGTACTCTGGCTGGTTCTGGCCAATGCGGTGGAGCCTTGCTGTGTCTGCTGGATTGTGCCACTGCTGCTACTGATTCGTGTTGCTGTTTGTTTGTTTTTTTTTTCAAGATGTATTTATTTTTTTATTATGTATACAGTGCTCTACCTGCATGTACATTTGCAGGCCAGAGGACGGCACAAGATCTCATTATAGATGGTTGTGAGCCACCATGTGGCTGCTGGGAATTGAACTCATGACCTCTGGAAGAGCAGTCGGTGCTCTTAACTGCTGAGCTGTTTGGTATTGAACTGGACTATTGGTGTCCTGACAATGCAGAGTGGAATTGGCCCAAGGAAATATGTCTAAATGAGTCCACAACCCCCTTTTCCTTTTAGCCTTCTTTCTCCCCTACCCCTGGTCGGTAGGTTAGAAGGGAGGTAGAAACATTTAAGAACCCTAAATAAAGTCGTAAAGTTGCCATTTTTTCCTGGAGTGAAACTCCCAGTGTAGATGCAATTGTGGGGGCTGGTGGAGAGGCTGCCAGCAGAGCACAGCCAACAGAAGCTGAATGGCAGCCATGTGTATAATTTAAAATTTTCTAGTAACCACATAACAAGATCGGGGGTCGCGGGGGGAGGGGGAGGAATAAAGGCTAATTTTAGTAACAGGCTTTGACTAACCCAATATATAAAAGGATTAACCTTTCAACATAATTTTAGATCTAAACTATTATTACCAAGTGCAGCTTGATTGGATTTCTTAAGAAAACAGTTCCAGTGTCTGTGGAGGCTTCTCCAGAGGTGACTAGGTCACAAGGGCTTTATCATAATTAGTAGATGAATTCATTAATGGATCCATAATATGACGGCATTATTGTGTGATGATGGCAGGCGGTGAGGCCTACTTGACTAGAGCACGCCCCTGGGGATTGCATTGTTATCTTAGCCACTTCCTGTGTAGCCTTTTTCCCTCTCCGTTCTGGCCCACAGTGGCATCAGCTGACTTTCCCACTGTGTCTTTCCTACCAGGATGGATCGTCTGATGAGGCTATGAGCCCAAATACTCCCTCCCTGAGCTCTCGCTGCTGAGCATCTTCATCGCAGTAACAAGAAAAATCACTAGCAAGGTATTTCACTGTCCAGTGGGAGGGAAAACAACTTGAAATCAGATTATCAGATTCAGAAGGCAACATTTAAGCACCATCAGAAAATGTTATCAAACTGCTGGGCAGTGTTGGCGCACACCTTTAATCCAGCCCTAGGGAGGCAGAGGCAGGTGGTTCTATGAGTTCGAGGCCAGCCTGGTCTACAGAGTGAGTTTCAGGACAGCCAGGGCTACACAGAGAAACGCTGGCTCAAAAACAAAACAAAAACAAAAATGAGCAAACAAACAAACAAACAAAAATGTGTGCTAGGGAAGGATGGGGCAAAGGCTATGGGTTTCAATGGACTAGTTTGTGCTTGGCCAACGCAGCAAGTGTGGGCGCAATGAACGGAACAGTGCCACAGTGGCCGTGAGAAAGGCAGGTGGCCTCCAGGCCATTGGGATAGTAGGTGTCACTGCTGATGACATCACAGAATCAGCTACCCAAATACCACCCACCCAAGACTCTGGTTTAGTCGATCTATGAAAAGCCAAGGCCTCACTCAGTGTTTCTAGAAAGCGTTTTTAAGGTGGTTTTAAGACCGAGGCGGTGGCTGTGACCTGGGGCCTGAGAGGCAGTAGTAAGCAATTAGCATTTATTCCAATTATAATGAGAAGGCTCTGAAGGGTTTGAGAGAATTTAGGCCAGAACAGGTTTACCTTTAGCTCTGAGGCTTTGTGGAGAAGGGGCTGTCAATTGAGGGCCTACTGTTGAGTCAGGGAAATTGAGATCTGTGCTGAGCATAGGATTGACAAGACTTCCTGATGAAGGAGGTACTGGCATCTTCAGCCATTTCAAGCCTGTTCTATCTAGTAAAGGACCTACTGTATGCAAGGCTGACCCTGAGAACTCCATCAGTGGTGGCTGCAGGCCTCTCTTGGGGTAGAATCTTTTATTATACCTTGAGGCAGCAGAGAGACACTGAAGGTAGACTTTCTCTAAAGAGGTGGCTTTCCCTTTGTGTTTTATTGGCTTTACCAGGAAGACTTACTTACTATGCAAAAAGTCTCTTTATTCCTTGGAAATCTAATCCACAGGAGGCAGGCAGATCTCTGAGTTAAGGCCAGCCTGGTCTATAGAACGAGTTCCAGGACAGCCAAGGCTACATGGAGAAACTCTATCTCGAGTCCCCCTCTCCAAAAGAAATCTAATCTACAGATGATTGAGGAATGAGACAATACAGACACACCTTAACAGAGACTGACGCAGCCATGTGCTGCAGACCCAGATGCTGCCCCAGACTCTGTGGACAGTCAGGGGGTCACGGTGTAACAGGAGAAAAGCAGAAGGCATCAGCTGGCCTCCAGGAGGCTTTATGACTGTCCCTGGACAAGGTAAAACTCACACAACATAAAAATCAACACTTGAAAGTGTTGAACTTAGCCGTATGTGAGTCATTTGCACGATCTGTAACCAATGCTTCTATTTAATTCCAAAGCCTTTCCCTACCCTGAAAGAATCCTCATACTTACTAAGTAGCCATCCCTCATTCTCCCTCTTTGTGCCCTTGGCCTCCATGATCCTCCCTCAGTACCCCCTATGCCCCCCCAGTGCTACAAACATTCTAGCAGATGTAGCCTCAGCATTTTTTTTTTTTTTTTTTTTTTTTTTTTTTTTTTTCTCACTATGGCATCTGAGTGACCTTGAACTCAGTCTTCCTGCCTCAACATCCTCAACCTACACTCAGGTTATCTGTTGCCTTCTTCTCTGTCCCAAAGCATCATCTGGTGCAACCCTCATCACCGATTCTTGCCACCTTGCTCTGAGCTACAAGCCCTTTCAGTCTGTTTTGTGTTTTCCGTGGGCTTATCTCGAGCAGTTTCAAATCTTTCAGGTCTTCCTACATTGAGTCTCTGATCTATTTGGAACTGAGTTTTGTACAGGGTGGAAGATAGGGATCTAGTTTCATTATTCGTGTGGTACAGAAAGACAATGCGGATGGCAGGGGCAGAGCAGAGGGAAGGAGGTTGACTTTCTACTCTCCTACTGACCTGTAGGATCAAGATCATGTCTACGAAAATTACAAGGTGACAGCTGAGGTGTGCGTGTTTTCCTCCAGAAGACTGATATATGATTTGAGTGGCAGTGTTGTGGACAGATAAAATGCTCTGGTCACAGGTACAACAGAATGCAAAGGCCAAACATGTGTCCAGACCCCTGGGCTGTAGCAACCCCATGTGTAGAGGGACAATGGCCAGTGTTACAGAGAGAAAGAAGAAGAGTCTATGTGGGATCTGGAAGAATGCACACACTTGCTCCAAAAGCTGGAGGCCCATGTAGGCTGAGAAAGAGCACTGAGTTTGGGGTGATCATGAGGCAAGAGGCCATGGCTACAAGCACATTTCTCACCTTGAAGACTGACATCTCATGGAGGAACCAGCCTCACAGAAATGAAGGAATTCTTTTGTTTGTTTGGTTGGTTGGTTGGTTGGTTTTGGTTTTTTGAGACAGGGTCTCTCTGTGTTAGCCTTGGCTGTCCTGGACTCGCTTTATAGACCAGGCTGGTCTCGAACTCACAGCAATCCGCCTGCCTCTGCCTCCGACATTCTCTCATGGTTCCCTCCTCTGCAATTTCTACACACCGTACTGACGTTCAGTCTGGAACAGTCGGCTCTTAACAAACTTAGACTTGCCCCACCTTGCTCCCAAAGAAGCGTGTGGCCATTAGAGACATTAACGTTGGGTTTCGGTTAGAAACGTAGGCTGAAGGAACAATAGAGAGAGCGGTAAGTCAAGAAGAGAGTCCACATGAGATGGCATAGTACCCTGTGACAAGGTCACAAAGGGTAATATCGTGTGCAAGTCGTCTTGTCTCTAGAAGATTAAAATGCATGCCTTCCTGAAGCACTGGGGCTGGGAACATTTTCCTCCTGCTCCCAATCCTGTGGACTGGGATGAGTTCCACCGTGAATAAAGGCCCATGGTGAACAGAACAATATGTTTAAATTCCTTGATGGTGACTTTTGGTACAAGCCGGAGTCCGACTTGTCCAGAGGAAATCTGTGAAAGTTCAAGGCCCCGCAGACCAAGTCTGCAGCCATTCTGTCTATATCCTGTCACTCCTGGAGCAGAGACTTACAGTCTTTCTTTAAAATGATCCTCTGGCATTGGCAATACGACCACTTATTGTACACGCCTTCTGACCCGATGGAATCCACAGAAGGAAGCAGGTTATGATGGCAGACGTGTAATTGCAGCACGCTTACAGAGAGATTGGAGGCAGAGACAGGAGGAAGAGCCTGCCTCAATACAGTGGAAGAAAACCAACCTCCACACAGGTACATGCCGGGACGCACCTCCCTGCTCCTCACACCTCTCTCTCTCTCTGTTTCTCTGTCTCTCTGTCTCTGTCTCTGTGTCTCTGTCTCTGTCTCTCTCTGTCTCTGTCTCTGCCTCTCTCTGTCTCTCTCTCTCTCTCTCTCTCTCTCTCTCTCTCTCTCTCTCTCACACACACACACACTTTAACTTAAGAATATTTAAATGCCCTTCTGAAAACAACAGTAGCCCTTAGTTTTAACCTATACCATGATGGAAAAGCTTGACATCTATATAATCCATTGTTCAAGTAAAGAAGCCATGAATCACCAGCCAAGTGCAGAGTGGGGCCAGTGTTCTCACTGCCAAGTTAAAGGATTGCTCAGGCTTGGAGTCACACAAAGCCCAGAAGGGAGCTAAGAAAGGCAGCAGTTTCCCAGACGAGTTAGTTCTGTGTGTCTTCCAACTTGTGGCAAAACTCTGAAAGTCCCGTGGTCTAGGGATCAGTTACTAGCATGGTAGCTTAGAAAATGGTTTCAAGCAGTCACTAAGACCCCAGCACTTAATATAGCACCCAGAACGCTGGGATCCTAATACTAGTTCACAGCTTTAAAAAAGCACATAGCCCCATCACAGTGATTTAGGTATAGTTACCTTTACAAGCTATCAAATGAAAGTGCTGGCGTGAGAACGAGGAATGGGGTGCAACCGTGTTTAAAAAGTCTTGACTATTTACACTCTGAATTGCCTTTAATACTAGTTACTTGTGCCCACAAGTCTTTCGGTGACCTGAAAAGAAAGTTCTGAAGAATTCTCGTGTGTTTTTCCCTCCCACCTGTCTAGACCGTTCACCCAACTCACCCCGTGAACCCTAAAAATCACCTTTGTTTTTCTGCATTGAATATGGCCATCGCAAACCACCACTAGCAATTTCAGCCTAACTGAGATTAGTTAATTCTAGCTGGCTGCCTCTGACCCCAAGAAGTCATAATATTAGGGTATTAGCCCAGTGGAAGTCACTCATGGGCAACGGAAAGAAAAGGTTCCCTGTCTTTCCATGTAGATCAGTGGACTTGGGAGGCAACTCAAAATAGGCTTCAGGGTGTTAAGAGGGAGGGGTCTGCGGCAGCACATTCCGTCTTCCTGTGATGTAGGAGGGCCTCATGATGCAGCAGTGTTGCAGGCAGCAGCATAGGAGATTAATCACAAGGACCACTTGTCCTCTTTATTCAAGAAGTTGCATTGGACGTTGCACATATATTACTTGTCATTTGTTCTAGTAATTCTCCTAGAAAGGTGGCTTAGCCCCACTGTTAAGATGGGGAAACAGAGGCCTTGGGGAATGGGTAGACTCACCCAAAATGACACAGCCCGGAACTAGCAGTCTAGGCTTTGCTACAACACTGCCCAGTACTAACGCCCCAACTCTTTCCAACTCTCCAGGCTTCCTCACCATTTTTTCAAGAAAGCTATAGGTTCCCGCACTGGATGCTTACACCAATGAAGAAAGGCACAGGTGTGCAAACTTTGACTCAGTATGTCACATGAGCCACATAACACTTACAAAGCCCAGCAGCAGAACCATGGGGTAATGAATTCTCCGGGACAGAAACAAATCTGTCTGAGTCAGTACTGAGGAACCACTGCTCGAGATGTCAAGTTAAATTAGATGATCTCAATATGTAAAAATTTAAAAATAGATTGATCTTAAGAAATGAGACAAAAGTTGAAGTCGAGTTCTTTTCTTTTCAGAACAATGTGCATTAAGTGCCCTCTATATGATGCTTCATGTTTTCGGAGAAATGGGGAGAAGACATGTTTGGTGTTGTGGAAGGAGTCACTATTTAAACCCAGTATCAAAGGAAAGTCAGATGTCAGAAAATGGGGGTAGAAAGAGTTGGTTCTTTTGCCAAGTTATAAATAAATGGAGGATATTCAAAAAATACAGAGGAGACTTAGAGACAACATGGTGCTTCCCCTAACATAGGAAGAACAGCTCGGAAACATGCATTAAGGCCAGTTATAGAGGATTAGAATGACTGAGAGATTTGTATTTTAGTTTATGTATTTGGAATCTATTGCACCTTTGGATTTCTGTCTATACCCTAGATAGATTGGTATGAATCCTAAATATTAGCAAATAGAATCCAACTATGTATAAACAAACTTAGGCACTGCAACCAAATGAGGTTTATCGTAGGTTCAACATTTGAAAAAGCAAATGATATAATGCAGTACATTCAGAAGCTAAAGAAAGCTGGGCATGGTGATGCACACCTGTAATGCCAGCACTCTAAGAGGCAGATCTCTGTGAAACCAAGGCCAGCCTGGTCTGCAAGGCAAGTTCAGGACAACCAAGGCTACACAAAGAAATGCTGTCTCAAAAAACCAAAGAAGAAGAAGAAGAAGAAGAAGAAGAAGAAGAAGAAGAAGAAGAAGAAGAAAAAGAAAAAGAAGAAGAAGAGGAGGAAGAGGAGGAAGAAGAAAGAAGAAGAGGAAGAAAAAGTTGTTAAAGAAGGGGATAGAGACGCAGCTCAACCATTAAGAGCACTTATTGCTTTTCCAGTTTGGTTCTTAGCACTCACATTGAGAAGCTCACATCCACTTGTAAACTGCCCCCTACACACACACACACACACACACACACACACACACACACACACACACACACCACAATTTAAAAAGGAAGCTAAGAAGAAAAGTCTTAAGTTCACACAAACTGATACAGAAAAATCACCTAACCCAATACCAATCCACAGCAAAAACTCTTAGTAAACTAAAAATTAGAGGGAACTTCATCAACTTTATTGAGAATATCAAGCAAAAACCCTATAGATAACCCACATGTAATGATGCTACACAGAGAAAGAAATTAGGAACAACATTACAATGTTCAATTTGCTCTTACAAGTCCTTTTCAGTATCATACTGGTAATATGGAAGTAGTAGAAGCACTTGCCATTGCAATAAGACAAGAAATGGGGCGGGGGGGAATGGGGGGGGAAGAAAGAAAAGAAACTATTTTTCTCCATAGACAGCAATTGGAGTATGGTCTAGCATTTTGTATTTGTTGGTTGCCTGCCCCCCCCCCACAACACACACACTAATATTCTTACTGCAGACTGTCAGATATCCCAAATATTGTTATTTAACCTTGCCTCCCCGTTTGACTAATAAATAAAGCAGATACCTGGGTAAGACCAGAGGAAGATAATCTGGTGATGGTTTGCTGGCTTTTGGAGACAGAGAGGAGCTTGGGAGGCAGGCATGACTGGAGGAGGAGGGCGGAGGAGGACCACCATGGGATAGGAACCAGCCATGCAGGACTAGAGGAGGAACTGTGAAGTTCCACATAAAAGAAGTGGCCCCAATGAACAACCTTAGCAAGTGTTTTGGGACTATGGATGGGAGGTGCCCAGATAGAAATTGTTAGAACAGATGGTGTGGGATAGAGGATGAGAGATATGGAAGGTAGTTTAGGGGGTTAATATCTGCCCTGCCCCAGGTAAACCAAAGCTATTCTAAAATACAGAAGGTGTCTGTGGTTTTTTTTATTGATTTATTATGGGTTAGAAAACACTGATGAATTAACTAAAGACTAATAATAAGCATTTATTAGGCCATACCATTAAAATTAGCAGCAACAGACAACATGATTATCTATGCAATTAGATAAAACTGGTACCCAGTGTTAGAGAGAACCCTTGTTAATTTAATGATATAATTCTGAATCAAGAGAGTAAAGATAATTTATTAGACTCATAGTTCAGACCACTAGAGACCACAGGATAAAAATGTAAAGTTAAACAAAATAAACTGACCAGGATATAAAGCTAAACTACATAAAGAGCAAGTGCGAGCCACGTTGATATGGATGCCAAGACTTTCAAAAGAAAGACGCAGGACTCTACAAGATCAATTTACCAGGCTGTCCTGTTTGTTTGTGCACCAGGATTAGAGCCTCCTCTGCCGAAGGAGCCCAGACATTGACCTCTCTGTTGTGGAGCTGAGGGGGCGTAATATGGTAGCCAAACCCTAATAAGCTGCTTTAAGATAATGGTGTTTATTGCATCTTCTTTCTTATCTCCTTCCAGGCTCAGCTCAAAGAATATGTGCTTTTTCAAATGGCCATAATTTAACCAAATGTGTCCTTAGTGTCTCGATGGTTTCTAGGTGTTCTTCTATAGCTGTGGGCAATTCAATAGATGAGACTGTAGCTGATGCCAATCATGTGAGCTCCAGCCAAGAATAAAAGGAACAGGCAGGAACAGTGTGGTGAACGCAGGTATAGAGTCAACCCTGTCACACTCACACGTCTAACAAGCAAGTTTCTTAAGCTTTCTCACCTTTACAGTGTGAATGGGAAAAAAATGCCTTTTGGGTACTGTAGGACAAGGCACACAAACTGAAATGGCTGAAAATTATTGAACATACGTTCAGTTTTTGTTGTTGTTGTTGTTGTTGTTTTATGCAGTTGGTGAGGTCAATTGTTGGTGCTGGCAGCCTGGCTGCCTGAAGCAGACAGGACAGAGGAAGCCTAAAGAACAGAAGAATTCTACAGGGTGTAACAGGACGTGAATCCCGGGAGGCTCTTAAAGAATTTGGAGTAGGATTCAGAAAGGGAAGAGAACGTGGTGAACACAGAGGGGACACATGACTACTCGGGCATTTACATCGCCTTAACCTGTGACAAACTGTCTACAAAAACCACACTGTGTCTGCCTTGATCCCTGGCACTGTGCTATCTCCATGACCTATCTGTGACCTGCAGTTAGTGGGTGAGAATGCTTCCTGTACCCCCTAGTGGGACAAGACATTTGCACCTGCTGACATATTTAGACCCATGTGTTATCTTAACGGCCACTGCTCTCTGTGACAACACCACGTCACCTAGATTGCTAGTCAGCTTCCTCCACAGACCACAGGGCCGAAGATTCTCATGGTGGTGGTGGGGGAGAGACTGTCAGGGCATTGTTGAAATTTGATGTTTGTGTCTTTATAATGAAGCTCTCGGGCAAGATCAGTGCTCAGGGACACTAAAGGTGACATCTTCAGGGAGGCGCAGAGTGACAGGCTAAGGCTAAGGAGAAAAGGTAGGAGAGAGAGAGCCCTAATGCTTTCAGTTCTAGCTTAGGGCATTCATTTCTGTTTGACCTTGAGCAAGCCATGTGACCTGTTTGGGTACCAGATGTTCCAGAGGAATGGTAGAAGTGACTTCTAGGAATCTTGCAGCTTCATCCTTCTGGAACTGCAAATAAAGAGGTCTCCTTTCGCACACTGAGGGAAAGCAAATGCAGCACCTGGTTCCCTCTAGCCAGTCCCCAGCTCTGTCCCCTAAGGAACCAGGCCAGTAAGTGGCTCTGTCATCAGAAAGCCAGTGGGTGAGCATAGTTGTGTCAACTCAGTGTGTCAACTTCTTGGCTGCGTTTATTTTTTTTACACTCATAAAGAAGAAAGGGGCACCTGAAGGAGGCCTCCTCTGCCTGCCGAGGCTGTAGATGGGATTTCTCATCAAAGTCTGATTCTAGAAATGTCGCCATGGGGTAGCAACAAGCTGGACTTTGCCTGGAGAAGACTAACCAGCATGGCCAGCCTGCTGGTAGGCTGGGGCAGGCAAAGACACAGAAACACCAAGTCACTGCAGCAGCATCAGGATGGTCAGGGGACACGGTTTGGGTGATATTCCTCTACAGGCCTACCAGAGCAAGTGCCTAGGAAGCAAGTGCATCACCACATCAGAGCCTCCAAGGGCAGCTGGAGGGGCAGTGGCCCTCCTTACTCAGAAAGGGTTCTCACCCACCAGGCCCGATAGTCATCCGCCAGGAGGCCCCAGAAAAATTCAGTCAGCAAAGAAGAGGCCCACAGCCCTGTCACCATGCTGACTCTACAGTGGGTATGGGTCTGTGAGCTGCTTAACTTACAGTCAGCTGGGCTCTGTGACATGTGATGGTTTTCCTCCACTTTGCCATAGATCTTAAGGGGACAGGGAGGCTTTGGTCTTAAAGCACCCTGTTATGTGCCTCCGTGCCCAGTCGTAAGTCTCACCACTGGTCAGGCACGAAACACTCAGTAGATTTAGTATTTTATGGGCATAGTATCCATATAAATATAGATGATTTTATGAAAATGAACCATCATTTTAGTTTCCAGTTAGAATACGTTAATTTCCTCTCTGCAAAATGAACAAGCAACTGTATGTTTCTCATCAGAGTGTCCTATGCAAGAACTCCTCTCTCTGGTGTGCAATAAGGGATGACATTTCCTTCAGAGACTCTGGGTGGACCTTTCTCAAACATCAAGGGGTCCAGGAGTACTTCAGTCTACCTCAAAGGTCACCAAGGGCAGCAGGGAACCCCTCCCCCCATGCAGCGCTGCAGTGGCAGTTTCAAGTTTCCCCTCCTACGCTGGAGTCCTTTGCTTTGGCTTTCATTTCCCAGATCGCTCTCTGATTTACACTCAGAGCAGCTCTTCCCATGAAACTGTCAAACTGGAGCTGCTCATCCTGTTTCTAGGGGAAAATACGAATCAGATTCTCCTAGGTGTGAGGGCTGCTTCCTTCCACTCAAATGGCTGGTGCCTTACAACATGGCCTTGGAAGGGAGCCTTTAAATCCACAAGACATCTACATAAGCAGGCTGAGATGAAGGGGGAAGTGGACATACCACCATTGCACTCTATAAAATACTCAAGTGCAAGTTGATGTAAAAAAATTTTTTTTAATGAGACTAAGAATTGCAATGATGCCAGGGATAGTCTTAAAGAGGGGAGGTCCTCCCCCTGTGCTTAAATTTTCCACTAATTTCTTAAAATTGTTTGCATGGCAAGTCATAATTTATACAAATATTTGACCATTTCAGTATTTACCTCCTAGAGGCCAGGCTCCTTCCCCAGAAAAGGAGGCTCGTGTGTCAACAAGGGCTGTGTGGTTGATCTGACTTCTGTGTGGGGTAGCCACAGGTAGCTCACTCTGAGGTTTCTATGGATGACACAAGACCCTAAGAATGTCGGGAAATTGGATGCTTCATGTCTTTATTTTTATTTTATTTTATTTTATTTATCCAAGAAAGGTTCTAAGGCCCTTATAACAAGGGCATCACTTTTCCAAAGACAGACTGAGCTCAGGCACCGAAACAGGTACTGCCCAGCTGTCACCACTTAAATATTTGAATAATTGCTTGCCACACAAACAATTTTCAGAAAATAATAGAATTTTTAAATATAGATGCCAGTGAACACTGCTCTGGGTGTCTGCACTTAGTCTTTCTTGGAGGAAGTAGCATGTTCCGTGGCTTTTGTTCAGTTTAACCCTTACCAGGCTTTGTGCCCATAATGCAAAGCTCAACTCAGCTCCTGGAACAAGATAGTGTGTGTTTGGCCAAGTTCTCCAGGCTAGAGTCCAGTTCCCCCGACCCCTCCTAGCCTTGCAATTTTCACAACTCTTATGAACAAACACAAGACAGGACCACAGGCAGCCTTCGAAACAAACTCCTCCCCCTCGGTACTCCTGAGTGACTATCACCCTAACGTGTCCTGCCATGTGAGAGTTTCAGGGACCCTTTCTCCTTGAAGATATAAAGGATGTTGGTTAGAAGCAATATTGCTGCCCACGGCTCACGTGCTAGAGAAAATGGGCTAGGAATATACATGTGCAGGCTCCCTGGACTGCACACCCCACCAGGCCCAGTGGTGCGTGGCACCATGTCCCCAAAGCCTCTTTCCAGAGAGACACACAAGACTTCCTAGTGTCTTGATCACTAAGCCCTATACGGTTACTTCAGTGGGCTTCCTAAGTCATGGCCATCTTACTGAAATCAATGAAAATGTATGGCAGTGCACTCAAATGGGTGATGTCAGCGTCGCCTCTACAGCTGACAAGTCCTGTTCGCTCATTCTCCACCACCGAAACTGGGTTCCTAAATTAAAATAGTTTGAGATGTGGGGTCAAACTGCTCAGTGCCTCAACTTCAGCCCCCAAATTCTGCTGGGAAAAGTCAAGACAGATTCAAGAAACATGGGGTCTCCTGGCCACTGGGCAGACTTGGACTGGATCACTCCCTGGGGTGGGTCTGTCTCCACACCGTGAGCACAGCAATGGCCACACATGCTGTCCTTACAGACACCTGGGAGGCACGTCATTTTGGGGACTGAACTCAGAGCAGTATCCACTCCTAACCAGCCACCCAAACATGCCATTTTGAATAAGCTTCTTGTGGGTCATGTTTTCATATCTCCAGGTGCTCATCCTTGGAAGCCTCCTTCTGCAGGTCAGCTCAGAGTGACAGGCATTTCCCCTCAAGACTTGGAGTGCGTGAGAAAGAGCTGTGCCCAGAAGGCTAAATTTTTATAATTAGAAAAAAGCAAAATTTTCTTGCACTTAAATGCATGCAAAGACATAAAAATTCACACTTTAAATGGCTAAAGGAAAAAAAAAAACAGTGAAAATCTGCATGTTATGTAAAGTGCAGATTTCTTTTGGGAAATGTCTTTTAGTGCATGCATATGCATGTGCAGGCAGCATATGTGTGCGCATGCCCATGCACCCCAGAAGATGCATCACTTTGGATCACTGGGGCTGGAGTTACAAGCAGTTGTGATCTGCCAGATTTGGTGCTGGAAACTACAAGTTTGGGAGAACAAGTGTTCCTAACTGCTGAGATGTCTCTCCAGTCCCAAACAGTGCAATTCCAATCTGCTCATGCATGTACAAATTCCTTTCATGTCCATTCCTGTCATTTCTTGAGTGAAAAAAAAAACATGATTTATTCATTCAAAATATTTGTCCATTCTGTCTAACTGGCCAAACTTATTGACATAAAATTCATATTATTTTATTGCTGTGTAATTCTAGCTTACTACTCTTCGGTTATCGTTTCTTTCAGACTTGATATTGGTCATTTGTGCTTTCTTTATGTTCCTGTAAGTTTGATAATGGCTTATCATTTTTCTTGACCTTCTCTCAGTACCAGCTTTTTCTTTGATCTGGGTAGTGTGTGTGTGTGTGTGTGTGTGTACCTTATTTTTTGGGACAGGGTCTCTCACTGAGCCTGAAGCTGCAGTCCCCGTTAAGCAAGCCAGCAAGCCAGCCCCTGGGATCTGCCTGTCTCTACCTCCAGCACTGAGATTACAGATGTGCGCTGCTGGGCGCAGCTGGGTGCTGGGGATGCAAACTCAGATCCTAGTCCTCACTTTACATAGTGAAGCACCGGTCCCCGTGGACTTCCCACTTTTTTCTTTTCTTTTTTTTTTTTTTTTTTTTTTTTTTTTTCTTTTTTTTTTTTTTTTTACATCTTTCTTCCTTCTGCTTGCATTTTGTGGTCCCATCTCTGTCTCTTACTCTGTTAATTCTTGAGCACTGGGGGGCTGGAACTCACAGCCTCGTGCAATCCAGGTGAGTATTCTGCCTCTGGGTTCCTCTCTCTTGTGGTAAGAGCTGAGGTCATGGATTAGAAATCTTTCCTAACATGAATCTTTAGGCCTACATCCTTCTTCTCGGGTCTAGCCTTAGCTGCACACCACCACTTTGGGAGTCTTTATATCCGTACCACTTAGTGTGAAACACTTTGATATTCTTGGGGGTTTCTTATTCAACTCCTGTTATTTGTAAGTGTATTACATCGTTTCCAAATATCGAATATACCCCAGACATCTTTCCTTTATCCATCCCTAACTTAATTCTACTGTGGTCAGAAACATACTTTATGTATTTCCTTATCCAGAATATTACCACGGGGAAAGAAATTCTAAGTCAACTTTTTTTAAAAATAAAGTTTCGGTGCTTAGTGACAATGCCCACCCCACTATTTTCTCACATCATTTCTCAGAATTTCTATTATTCTATCTTTGCTTCTTTTTCTTTTCTGGGTTGATTAGTCTTCCTTATAAATCTTAAACAATTCTACATGCTTTTGTATAGTTTCTCCTTATCTCTGCCTCTTGAATTTATTACATTTCTATGGCTGGGTAGTTCTTATCAACTGTGGGAAATCTTGGACTAAGCAAATCCATAAATCCCAGGCCCATGGAATTACCTCAGTAACCAAGTTAGATAGCTCCTGAGGAACAACCCCCAGGGTTGACCTTCAGCCGCATGCTGGTTGGATTTTGGTTTTATTGTTTGGTTTGGTTTCTGTCTGTTTTTCTCAACTTGACTCAATTTAGAGTCACTGGGGAAGGAAAACCTCAATTGAAAAATAAAAGCGATAAAAAAGAAAAGACAAAGAAAAGTGCCTCTGTAAGGTTGCCTGTGGGCATGTCCATGGAACATCTTCTTGATTACTCACTGGTGAGGGAGGTCCAGCCTTCTGCTCCTGGCCTGGTGGTCCTGTGTACGAAAGCAGGCTGAGCAAACCATAAAGAGCAAGCCGGTAAGCAGCACCCCTCCATAGTGTCTGTTCAGTTCCTGCCTTAGCTTCCTGTAATGAGCTCTGAATGAAAACAAACCACTTCCCACCCTACGCTGGTTTTGACCAGTGTTTTTTGTCACAGAGTCCCAGATCTAAGCAGGCCCTGAGACCTCAGCACAACTGATACCATGATGGAGGTACTATTCTGCCTGTAAAACTCAACACGCAGAAGCACCACATGCCAAAGCTAAAACAAAGGCCTAATCCATCAAAGTACATACAGATCCAGGAAAAGACTCTCAAGGTACTAACCTTGCTTTTTGGCATCAGTAGTTCCACTTCTGGCTGACTGTCCTTGTTAACTGAAGGGAGTAAACCCCAAACATGGCTTCTGTGCTTAATAAAAGCTCACACTGAGAAAGGCTCAGTGCTACGCCGGAATAATGATTTTCTATTGGCTTAAGCCATGTCTGAGCAGTCTTCTCTGGTGAAAACCCCACAATAGTTTTATCACACCAACAGAAAGGAAACTAGGTCACACACACACACACACACACACACACACACACACACACACGAGCGAGATGATCTGTCTCCTTCATTATTTGGTGATTTTACTTAGATCGCCTTGCTATATATATTTTAGGAAGACTCTACTGTATTAGGTTTCCATACTACCCCTCAGATGGTCTGTCATTTTTGTTGTCTCTCCCTATAATCCCTCACTCCCCTCTCTGCTCCCATCTCCCCACCCCTCCCTACTTGCCCCTCCTATTCCAGTCCCTCTCATAACGTTCCAGCGCTATCTAGTCTCTCTGTAACTATCTATTTCCCTTTCATAATGAGATCTGTCTGTCCACAAGGCCCTTAGTCTATAGTTAATTTCTATGGGTTCACAAATTGTAGCTTAGTTAACATTGACTTAACAGCTAAGATTCACATGTAAGTGAATACATATATTTGTCTTTCTGGGTCTGAGATACCTAACTCAGGATGCCTTTTTTTTTTTTTTCTAGTTCCATCCATTTACCTGCAAATTTTTTTAATGGATGAGTAGTACTCCATCGTGTAAATGTAGCACATTTTCTTTCTTCGTTCTCCTGCTGATGGGCATCTAAGTGGTTTCCAAATTCTGCCTATTATGAATAGAGCAGCAATGAACATGGTTGAGCAAGTGTGTCTGTGGGAGCATGGATTGTCCTTTGGGTATATGCCCAAGGGTGGTATAGCTGGATCTTGAGACAGATCAATTCCCATCTTCCTGAAAAAGCATCACACTGACTTCTATAGCTGCTGTACAAGTTTGCACTCCTATCAACAATGGACAAGAATTCCCTTTACCCCACATCCTCACCAGCATGACATCTCACTTGGTTTGTTGATCTTAGCCATTACAGTGAGTATAAAATGAAATCTCAAAGTAGTTTTGATTTGCATTTCCCTGATGGCTAACGATGTTGAACATGTCTTTACGTGTTTCTTGGCCATTTGATTTTCCTCTTTTGAGAATTCTGTTTAGATCAATGCCCCATTTTTTAAACTGGGGTATTTGTTTTCTTGATAGCTAGGTTTTTCTTTTTTTTTTTAGTTCTTTTCGTATTTTGGATATTGGTCTTCTCTCAAATGTGTAGTTGGTAAAAATCTTTTCCCATTCTGCAGACTACCACTTTGTCTGAATAACAGTGTCCTTTACCACACAGAAGCATCTCAGTTTCATGGGGTCCCAGTTACTGATTGCTGCTCTTAGTGTCTGTGCTAACCGTGTTGTGTTCAGAAAGTCTTTTCTTGTGCTGATGAGTTGAAGGCTGTTCTCCACATTCTTTTCTATCGGGTTCTGAGTATCTGCTTTTCTGGTGAGGTCTTTGATCCATTTGGAGCTGAGTTTTGTGCACGCTGGGAAGTATGGATCTGTTTGAATTCTTCTACATGCAGGCATCAAGTTGAGCAGTGCCACGTGTAGAATATGTTGTCTCTTACAGTGTGTGTGTCTGACTTCTTTTTAAAAAGTCAGGTATCCAAAGACATGTGAATTTATGTCTGAGCCTTCAACTTGTTTCCATTGTGCCAATAACATGCTGGGCTTTTGTTTATTTTCCTTCCA
This sequence comes from Acomys russatus, assembly GCF_903995435.1. NCBI lineage: Eukaryota > Metazoa > Chordata > Mammalia > Rodentia > Muridae > Acomys > Acomys russatus. The sequence continues at coordinate 6,926,044 of NC_067137.1, read as the reverse complement.
TTACAGGGTCTCTCTGTGTAGCCCTGGTTCTCCCCTGGACTCACTTTGTGGACTAGGCTGGCCTCAAACTCACAGAGATGTGCCTGCCTCTGCCTCCCTGGTGCTTGGATTACTGGCGTGTGCCACGACTGCCCAGCTCATACAGTTTCTGTAACTATAGCACAGAAGTACAACTTGAAATCAGGAATAGTGATACCTCCTGGAGGTTTTTGTTTGTTTGTTTTGTTTGTTTGTTTTTTATGATTAAGGACTGTTTTAGCTATTCTGAGTTATTTGTATTTCCATATGAAGTTGAAAATTGTCATTTCGAGAACTGTGAAGAATTGTGTAGGTATTTTGATGGGAATTTCACTGAACCTGTAGATTACTTTTGGTAGGATGGCCATTTTTTACTATGCTAATCCTACCAATTCATGAGCCTGGGAGATCTTTCCATCTTCTGATATCTTCTTCAATTTCTTTCTTCAGAGGCTTAAAGTTCTTGTCATACAAGTCTTTCACTTGCTTAGTTTGAGTTACACCAAGATATTTTATATTATTTGTGGCTGTTATAAAGGGTATTGTTTCCCTAATTTCTTTCTCGGCTTCTTTATCATTTGTATACAGAAGGGCTATTGATTTTCTTGAAGGAATGTTGTATCCAGCCACTTTGCTGAAGGTGTTTATTAGCTGTTGAGGTTCTCTGGTAGAATGTTTTGGGTCACTGATGTATACCATCATACCATCTCTGAATAGCAATACTTTGTTTCAATGACTCTTTATATAGTCTTTGTTTTTATTTTACTGACTTCAGCCCTAAATTTGCTTTCTTGCCATTTCTTCTTTTTGTTCCAGAGTTTTCAGGTATGCTGTCGCTTGACAGCATAGTAACTTTACTAGTATAAAATCTTTCCAGTTTTTGCTTGTTTGCTTGTTTGTTTGTTTGTTTTCATGTAGGCACTCAATGTTATTAACTTGCCTCTTAGGCCTGCCTTCATTGTGTCCCATAATTTTCAGTATGTGTGTTTTCATTTTCATTCAATTCTAGAAAGCCTTTCATTTCTCTCTTCATTTTTTCCTTGACCCATTTTCCATTCAGTAGTGAGTTGTTCCATTTCCATGTGTTTGTAAGCATTCTGTTGTTTCTGTTGATGTATCCATCTTCAATCTGTGATAATCAGATAGGACGCACGGTGTCCTTTCAATTTTCTTGTATCTGCTGAGACTGGCTTTGTGTCTGAGTGTGTGGTCAGTTTTGGAGGAAGTTCCACGAGGTCTAAGAAGAAGGTATATTCTTTTGTGTTTGGGTGAAATGTTCTATAAAAATCTGTTAGGTCCATTGGTTCATATTGTCAGTTAACTGCAGCATTTCTCCGTTGAGCTTTTGTCTGGATGAGCGACCTGTCTATTGGTGAGATTGAGGTACTGAAGTCTTCCACCATCAGTGTGTGAGGGCAAATGTGTGATTTAGGCTGTGGTAGTGTTTGTTTGTTTGTTATGAACTTGGGTGTCCTTGTGTTTCATGCATAGATGTTAAGAACTACAGTGTCCTCTTGGTGGATCTTTCCTTTGATGAGTGTATAGTGCCCTTCCCTTTCTCTTCTCATTAGTGTAGGTTTGAAGTCTATTTTGTTAGATATTAACATGAATACACCAGCTTGCTTCTTAGGTCTATTTGCTTGGAATATTTTTTTCCATTTTTTTTACTCTGAGGTGATGTCTTTACTTGATGTTAAGGCATGTTTCTTGGACCTCTATTGTATTCATAATGATCATTTCATGGCCTTTTTCTTGCTTGTCAGCTATGTCGCAGTACCTGGGCCTGCTGTGGTAGGGTTGCTGGGCTCTAGTGGAGACACATTGTCCTGCCTGGTATTGATTGTGGTTTTGCACTGGCTTCTGGGCATCCGAGTTTAGGGAAAATTGTGATTCAAGGTGCTGATATCTGATCTTGTCTTTGTTGGGTGGGTGTTTTGTTCGTTGGTTTCTGTTGCCCTCTCTGGTTCTTAGGAGTGTGGCGGCTGTGTGCTGCCTAGCAGGGAATTCTGGGATCCTGATAGGTGTGGCCACTGGACTTCCAGATAAAATGTGTTTCTAGGTTTTGTACTTAGGACTGAGGATGTGAGAGTTAGGAAGCAGGCAACTGAGGGAGTCCATTGGATGGGGAAAGGCAGGTCGTTCCACCAGGATCTACTTAGTCCCCTGGGAATGGAGGCAGAGAGGGAAGAGAGGCCATAAGGGAAGGTCTTTTACGGAGCTGGGGATAAGAACAGGGGATTGGCCTTGGAGGGATGGAGGGAGAGAAAAAAAATCCTCAGTTAGCTTCCTTGCTTTCCTGCCTGTGGGTTCCCAGGAAATGGCTGTTGGGGCATGGGCTGGGATAAAGAAAGGAGTTGGAGAGGAAGTTTAAGAGGTGAAGACCTTGATCCACTGAGACGGGGGGTGAAGGGTGGGCAGGTGTTCAGCTGCTAGATGGGGGTGAGACTGGGGTCTTTGATTCAGAGGAGCTGGGGCGAGGTGAAGATCTGCAGTCAACCTGCCTGTTTCCCTGGCTGCAGTCCCTGGGGTCCCTTCATTCTCATTCAGGTGGATCTTTGGCAGGTGGGAGGTGCTTTCTTCATCAGCCAGCACTGATTGGGAGTCAACAGACTCGAGGCCCAGCCTGCACACAGAGCCAGGCACTCACGTGGTCCTCCCCTTTCTGTCCTCTGTCCCATGAAGACCCACCATCTTGACTTCCCCACTCTTGAAGCTACATGAACTTCGGGATATAAGTGCATGGCTCCTCCTAATCATCCTCCTTACCCCATAGCTATGGGCTTTTCTCCAGGCATCAGCTATGAAAATTGTAGGAGCCATCTTGATTTTTTGCAGTGGGGAGAGACGGAGCTTTCTGCAATTACTGTCCTTCACAGCCTAATATGTGAAGTCTTTTTTTTTTTTTTTTAAGATTTATTTATTCATTATTATGTATACAGTGCTCTGCCTGGCCAGAAGAGGGCACCAGATCACAGTATAGATGGTTGTGAGCCACCTGTGGTTGCTGGGAATTGAACTCAGGACCTCTGGAAGAGCAGGCAGTGCTCTTAACTGCTGAGCCATCTCTCCAGCCCAATATGTGGTCTTAAGAGGCATTATCTCATAGACTCTATCTGAATTTGTTGTTGTTCTAGCCAGGGAGGACAGCTCAGTCCCTGTCAAACAGTATTAGACAAAAGTAGACGTGTGAGCTGTGAATATCATTTTGATATCTAGGATAGTAGTGGCCATCCCCAAGTGGAAGATATGGGGGTCAGGGGAGATGAGGCATGATCGATCTCTATTATAAATTCAGTGATAAGGTTCATGCAATGAGAAAATAGGAGGTGGGGTAGATAGAGATGGCTCAGTGGTGAAGAGCACGCACTGCTCTAGCAGAGAACCAAAGTTTGGTTCTTAGCACCCGGGTCAGGCAGCTCACAGAGCTCCTATACCTCCAGTTCCAAGGGTGCTTCCCAGCTGTCACTCCAGTTCCAAGGGGGTTGAAACCTCTGACCTCTGGGGTACCTGCACTCACATACAAACACCCACACGCAGACACACGTGCACATAATTAATAAAAATACATCTTAAGAAAAGAAAGATGATAAAAGCAGTCTGCAGCGGTAGATTCGGGAGCAGATGCCTGCAGGTTCCTCAGTAAAGCTAAAGAAATGTAACTTTAGCAGGAGGAGATAGAGTAGCCTGTACCCTAAGGGAGGGTTGCAAAGTCACCAGCTAGTAGGGCCCTGTGCAGCTTGGTGTTCACGGTGGAGTAAGGGACTGAGGTGACTACTACTGGATCTTGGGGACCGGCACCCTGCTCCTGTGCCTCGGCATGACTCAAGCTCTGTGCTCTGCCTGGGGTCTGTTTCCTTACTGTATACCTGTCTTTCTCATCCATAGAAATTTAAATTTAAGTATACAAATGACTAAAGTTTTCTAAAAGTAAGATATTAAAGTTTAGGAACATGATATATAGTGTTCAGCTCCATGTCATGTTTAAGAGAATTTCTATATGAGAATATCTAACTATTTAGAATTGTGGTTCTGATTTAAAGTATGTATTACTTCTAGACCTATACGTTTAAGTAGAAAACTGTTTTCTTAAATTTGTAAAGAGTATGGACAGATAACATATTCAGGTACTCAGTATAGTTTTGGAAAATATGAGGTATCTCAGAAGATAATGTTGACTAGTTAAACAGATTGAAAAATTAAAATAGCGTGCATACATTTTAAGATAGTGGCTGAGGAGACAGCTCAGTAGGTAAGAGCACTTATTATTCTTCCAAAGGACTTCCAGCGCCCACATGGAGGGTCACAACCATCCGTAACTCTAGGCACACACATGGAATACAGATACATATATACAGACTGGCAAAACACCCATACACATAAAATAAATGAGAAAAAAATTAGTTTTAAGAGGGTTTCAGTACTTAAGAGGAAATAATATGTAATGTAACTTTAAATATTTTCTGTATTGTCAAATAGAGTTCTCATAAGCTTAAGATTTGAACTGGAGGCTCAGTTCTCATTTTAAAATGTTAATTTCTTCTTAAAATGTGAGCCAACCCTGAGTTATCTCTCATGTGTCTTTCCTCGGAATGTTCAACACGTGGGGCATCCGAGAGCGCCCTGTGGGATGGACTGCTGTGAGCTGTCAATCATTGGTGGCTCTCACACCACTCCAGCGCCGACCCTCGGTGTCAAGCATGCTCTGAAAGGCCACTCCCTGAGTCCTTGCAGAACCTCCGGAGTGGAGATTCCTTCTAGTCCTTGTTTTATGAATGAAGTAACTGAGAGTCTCAGGCAGGACGAGAGAGAGCCTGATGGCCCTTTGCCCTCTGGTTGGCTCCCCCGTGACCGCTCCATGAGTAGCACAGTCCTTTGGTTTGTTTTCAAGCTTTTCTGGCAACAAACAGAAAACAGCTGGCAAAAGACTTAGTTGGAGAGGTCAACCAAATGCCAACTGTCCCCAGGCAGGGGATGAACAAGAAACTATGAGCTATGACTGTGCCACTGGAGTTGGACAAAGGTGACAGGCTTAGAGGGTGGGGGATGGGCTGCTTGGGAGGCAGCCACTGTATAAGCTCAGAGGGAAATGAGATTCTTGATCACTGTAGTTTCTGTGGAGAACAGTGGGGAGCAAGTGGCGAGGAGGAGGAGGAGGAGGAAGAGGAGGAAGAGGAGGAAGAGGAGGAGGAGGAGGAGGAGGAGGAAGAGGAGGAAGAGGATGAAGAGGAGGAGGAGGAGGAGGAGGAGGAGGAAGAGGAGGAAGAGGATGAAGAGGAGGAAGAGGAGGAGGAGGAGGAGGAGGAGGAAGCCTCAGAGCAGAGAGAGGAAGAGTGGAACGGAAGTGACCATGACCGTGAAAGGTCATTCAACTACCCTCCCTGAACACCAAATCTCAGAACAGGAATTACTGCAGCGTAGGCAAAACCCTTCCTACAGTCACAGTGTTAATCCAGCCAAATTACAACTAGTTCTTGGCTTGCATTGTCTATGCTAAAACAACTTAATCCAGACTTTTGTTTGCAGCGTTTTAGTGATCTCAGTCTCTAAGGCCAAAACCAAACCAATGTGTAAACTAAAGCCTTCTACCACCTCCACCCTGAGAACCTGACATAGGCAAGACCAGAGCAGCATCTCCGCATCTCCTTACTCAGCAAGCAAATGGAACATTCCCCGAGCCAACCATGGACAGCGCCTATACCAACTGCAGAAGACTATCAAAACCGAGCTTAGACCAGCATTGTGGGGGCTACCGACAGCCTTCTGTCCCCTGCATTTTCATATCTGTGACCCATCACCAAGCTAAATGGGTCAGCCCAGAGTGTATTAGTGAGTCCCGAAGTGCCTTCCATAATTTAGGATCTGGTCATGCCTCGAAGCCAGTAGGTTCTAGAAACTTGGTTAATTTTTCTTTTGTTCACTTGAACCATCAAAGGAATTGACCTGCTAATTTTTCCGTTGCTAGAGCAGAACCCATTACAGTCACTAAGAAGTTTTAATTGAGTTTATCAAATATAATTATGTCGCCTCCACCCACCTCCTCCTCAGTTTGCCTCTCTCAATCTGGAAGAACCGAGTCCGGCTTTCACAAAGGACCGGTGCGTGTTCCGATGGCTTCCCAGGAGTCTTTGAGGGCAATATAATGACATGTAATTTAATTTTTTGGTCATTAGTTCCAGCAGCTTTGATCCAAGCTTTCTGTTATCCCAACAGAAGGAGAATTAAACTCCACCTCAAATTAAATATTTGCCTTTGCCTCCAGTTTGCTGTTTATTGTACACGTAATTCTGCAAGTTTGAGTCCGCGGGGCTTGGCATCACTTTTGCCTGCTTCTGTTTTTGCCTCAGTTTTGAGGGCTCTAAGAATGCATGAAAACGCAGGTTTTCTAGAGCATTTCTAGATCGCGGGGTCTCCATAGGGACACACAAGGAACCCTAGGTTGTCTCTTAATTTTCACGTGCGCTCAACAATCCTCAGACCTTGAGCTTTGGAGATGGGGTGTTCTTTTCAAAATACAAACTGATGGGAGAAAAATAAAGCAGTCATCAGCTGGCTTCATGCAAGGAGCCCAGTGTTTAACCACAAACTGGCCAGGTCTCCCGATGTCTTTGAGGCAGTGCAGGGTTTATTGAGAAAAAGTTTTAGCTTTTTTCCCTATTTGGCTTTGCTCACCTATAGTGTCAGAGTGCATTAGAATTGCTCTCAGGGACCTAATGATATTGTAGAAGATGGCCACGGGGGGGGGGGGTGACTCAGCCAGCAGAGACACGTGCCTTGTGAACCTGATGGCCTGAGTTTGAGCCCTAGAACTCACATAAAAAGCCCCAGAACTCCCGCGAAGAGATGGAGGCCAGACAGGAAAGCTGCCTGGAAGCCCACAGGCCGGCTCATCCAATTTATATGACACAGTGGCAGAAACAAGAGACCCCGGCTCAGTGAAGAGAAGGCATGACCCAACTCCCAAAGTTGTTCTCTGACCTCTATGTGTAAATACACTGTGGCAAATGTGTACCTATACTTTAACACACACACACACACACACACACACACAGATTAAAGTGTGTATGTGTGCTCTTTTACGTGCACACCACAAGCACACATGCACACACAATAAATAAAAATAGGTGCAAAAATGTGTATCTTACATAGATATAGGAGACAAGACAGTAGCAGTAGAGATCCAGAGAGAATACAGAAGTCTAAATACATGCAGGACTTACTTCAGAAAGAGGCACAGAGTTAAGGCCATCCCTCTTTGGCTTTAGGGCAAATACCCGCCGCCCCCACCCCCTTCCCTCTCTTGGCTTGGTGGTCAAGCCATTCAACATCTTATTTCCATTACCAGCTCTTTAAGGACTACATAGGCTTCGCACATCATGGCCTTTCCTCATACCCTGCTTCCTGCTCGCATCTTGAGAGAACATGGCTTCCAAGTGAATGACAACCACGTTCCACCCCGAGGCATTTTAACCTCCTCTACCCTCTCTCCATATTGAGGCATCCACGCACCATCATGCCTTCTATCTTACCACCACCCAGAACTACTTTCTGCTCCTGTCTTAACCTGGGTACCCCTCCATATCACAACATATTGGTCCTCTAGCTCTCTCAAACCCCCCACTGCACCTACTCTCTGACCTCACCTTGACCCCTTAGGTCCTTGCTCTACTTGGCTGTTTGGTCTTTCAGCATCTTCTGGCTTTACTTCGTGCTTGCAGGAGGGTCTGTGTCAAATGTCTTCATGTCAATCACCTCAGCTCTCTCATCTTTCTCTCTTCATTACATCTACCCCTAGAGGAGGTGATTTAACTCTAAACTCCTAAGCCAGGAGGTCAGGGCTGCTGGAGAAAACATCACCACCATGCTATGGCACTAGCTCAATTAACACTCCCCTTAGGGTCACCTCTGAACTTTTATATTCTTCTGTGAGTTACCAGACAAAGTCTCTTCTTTCTCTCATTTGGCGGACATTTGTTTGTTTGTTTGTTTGCTTGCTTGCTTACTTGTTTGTTTCTAAACTTGGTCTCAAATGACTCAAGCTGGCCTTGAACTTCTTTTATAGTCTAGGATGACCTTGCACTTATGACCCTCATGTCTCCAGCTTCCAAGTGCTGGGATTATAGGTGTGTACCACCATGCCAGCATCAGTTACCACCTTTCTTTCTTTCTTTCTTTTTTTTTTTTACAGAAATATAAGTCAAAATATCTTCGTTTCCCAATCTTGTCAGTCATCACCTAGAAAACTACCTGCGCCTGTCCCTCATCTCAGCCCTCCTGTGTTCATCGTCACTGCCTGACATCCTTGGGGGCATGTTCTCTTCTGACTGACAGCTTCTGGGGTCCCATTGGGACCCTTCCTTCCGATATTAAAGGAGGTCATACCTGAGTCTTGTTTGGTCCACGGTCCCCAGCTGTGTCTTCATCCTACAGCGCATCTTTCTTTCATGGCCACATGTACGGACTTTGGGAGTAGCCCACAACCTGAATCTCCACTGTCATGCCTCCAGTCACTTCCTCAGCAAGGATAATCCAGTCCCACCGATGCCACACTGGACAGATAATACTCAGTCTGTCCAAAGCCAAACTGGGCCTCCAAAAGTAAACTTTGTTAGGGTTTCGTTTGGTTCGTTGGTTGTGTTTGTTTGTTTTGGGATGGTTGTCTCATCGTATAGCTCCAGATGGACTGGCACTCACTCTGTAGACCAGGCTGGCCTTGGACTCATAGAGGTCCACCTGCCTCTGCCTCCTGAGTTCTGGGATTAAGAACCCACCACCTCGTCCAGCAAACCTAACCTCCACCCAGTTTTTTTCCACCTCATTTGAGGACAATGCCATCCTCCAAGTTGCTCCCACTAACAAGTGCAGGATGATCCAATTCTCATCCCCTACCTCACTTGCCAATCCATCCGAAATTCTTCTGGCTAGACTGTCTATTGCCTCAAAATCTTCCATGGACTTCCCAAAGCAGATCGTTGCAGCAGCAGCTGCCGCCATGGTCACCACCAACCAGGGCCTAGCAGAGTACTTCCATCTTGCCTCTTTCTTTTGACTTTACCTCCTTCTAGCTCCTCATCGTCATCTATTTCAGCCACACTGGCTTCCTTCTCGGTGTTTTCAGAACATTTTGTACATCCCCCTGTAAGCCCCACCCCCACACTCCTGCATCACACGTGGCCAGCTTCTCACGACCTTCATTCAAGCCTTTGCTTGTACGGAACTTTATGACCAACACATGTAAAGCTGCAACCCCAGCCTCATGCCCTCAACTCCCCTTTGAGATTGGCCTGAGTCTGTTTCTTCGTGCCTAACTCATGCCACCTTCTGAGATGCTACTCAGGAGCAAATTTGTTGGGTCAATTCTTGGTTGGCTATATTCTGTCAGTGGGATGAATTATTCTCTGGTGCCTGGGTCTAGGAACAGTTTTTGGTCTATTTTCAGCATTCAATGTATTTGTGCCAAAGTAACTGACTCTTCATCAGTGACCTGCCAAACACAAAGAACTTTCCAGGCCTCACCTTTCTGACTCTGTTGACTGCTGTGCCTTCCCTGAACTTCCTCACATTTCCCTCATCTCTCTCAACACTTCACCCCACCTCCTCATTAGAACCTTGTTCCCTTCTGCCACCCACACCCAGGGTGCTGACTGCTATTTAAAATCTGGAGTACCTCTCAAGTGTAGGCCTTCAAACAGACTTCAAGTTCCAGACAACTAAGCAGCTGGTTGCCAGGTAACCTCAGAATCAGTATGACCAAATCTACTTTTTCTGAGTTGCCTTTTTCAGTGAACACCATTGGGCCAACTGGTCCTAGGTCACTCCTCCCACAATCCTTCACATTTGTTGGATGCCCTGGCCCCTTTGGCTCCCTCTGCCATGTTAGCCAATACTTACTTGAATGACTATCAAGCGTCCTCCAGTCTCTTTTTTTTTTTTTTTCCACATAGCAACTGTACGTATTTGGGAAGTAGAGCATAACATGTTTACAACATGTGTACAACATATAATGGTCAGGTCAGGGTAGCTGGGAATGCACTATTTCTTTGTGTCAGGAGCATTCAAACCCATTCTGGTAGCTAGTTTCTCAGCCATGAATACCACCCTGCTGTGGTAAAGGACAACTGGGCTAATCTCGCTCCTTTGCCCTGTCCAAGTGCAATCCTTCTGTCAGACAGCTGTCAATCTATAAAGAGATAGAAATCATATCTGTGAAGAAATATAAATCGCCCTTGAAGTAAGAAGACACGAGCTCCCACTCCTACCCTAGAAGCTATCTGTAATTGACATCTACTTTCAGAGGAAAAATTAATTTTCTCCAGTGGCATCTCACTGAGTATATTAAGCACACCCAGGGTAGGGCTCCTGCCCAGCAGTTGATGGCCAACACAAAATGAACTTAATGGTGTTTGTATAGACTTTTGTCTAATGTTGCTTTGTTTGGGCATATTTTTTGTTTGCTTTATTGGTTTTTGTTTGTATATTATTGTTTCCAATTTAGTGTTTGTATGTGGTATGTGTGTGTGTGCGCGCGCACGCGCATGCACGAGTGTGAGAGATTCTTGTTTTGTTGTTATTGTTTTTGTTTGTTTGCTTGGTTGCTTTCTAAAGAGAGTAGAAGAAGGGGTGTAGAGTTGGGAGAGAGGAAAGGAAGGATATGGGAGGAGTTGAGTAAGGGGAAAGTGTGATCAGAATATATGGTATTAAACGTTTTATATATATATATATATATATATATGTATACACACACACACACACACACACACACACACACACACATATATATATATATATATATATATATATATATATATATATATATATATATATATGTTGCCTCAGCCCTAGTTGCCACCCTTTCCACCTGCCTCATCAGCAGTCTTGATGCTAATCTCCCTGAAGGGCCACGCTGCTGAGGGCTGATATTGCCCACCTGCCTCTACCCACCTCCTTCTGCAGAACTCAGGTACCACATCACTCCTCATGCAGGAGCCTTGGGTCCTCACGCAGGTGGGAACCTGGCAGCTTGCCACATCTCCACATGCCTCTACCATGGCCGTGACCTTGTAAGTACAGTGAACTTTCCCTATTGGCATGCCGTGGCAACTGTGAGGAGAAAATCATACAGGGAGAAGTAGATGTCAGTCACCGAGGGGAGCAGGGACCAATGCAGACATTCAAGGACCCACGTGGGAATAAGGCATTGAGGTCATGTCTACCACAGAGATGAGAAGTGGACCTCTGAAACTGCGGTCTCTTCAAAAGGGCAGTCCAAGCATCCTGCTCACTGGGGAGTGATGACTGGGCCAAGAACATGAAAGCTGGTTGCCCTTACACCAAAGACTACCCTGTGGAGAAACAGGAGTGTACAGGCAAGCGATGCCCAGTGTGATAGGCCAGACCATCAGAAGTGACCATTGCATCCTAACTCAGCTGCCTCAGGACCTGCCATCCTGGCTGTAATTGGAAAGGCGGAGTGTGGCACACAGAATGCTGCCAAATATCTGGTGCCAGAATCAATGAGATACCATAAGCCGCCATACCTATACAGCAAGCGGCTGGATGCCGAGTCCTTATTCTAGAAACATCCACCTTCACATTGCATCCTCAGCCCTGCATCCTAGGAGCAGGAAGACACCCAAAAGGAATTTGACCCGGATGTGAAGTGCCAGTCTGTGGTACGCAACTTATTCTGGAAAAGTTCCTCTAAGCAAAGAAGAAAGTTTAGCCTGCTTCATCTAGCACAGCAAAGAGTTGGGAAACATTTCAGTTCCTTGGAATGAGAATGTTTACTAGTATTAACTGCTGAAAGAAGTGTCCGGTAGTGGGGGAGGGATCCCTTCCATATGGTCACACTGTAATGTCTGATGGACACGTTGGCTGTTTTCAATGAGAGCCTCATGGCAGACATGGGAGACTCCTCTGCTAGTTCTTGTAGAGACTTTCCATATCATGACATGGAGTCTGGACCCTCCCTTGTCTCCATGCCTGTCTTTAGCTCATCTGGCCTTTAGGTCAGCCATTGCTAAATCACCTTGCTCAGAGTCTCTGAAGGAGCCTTGGAGTTGGGCAGTCTGCTGAGCAACTCTGGACCCTTCCACCAAAACAATGGATTGGATCTGCCTTCTCTCAAGTCCACATAAAACATCCTTTCATAGAAGGGTTCCATTGCTTTTCAAAATATTTGGAAATTTGCCTTGGATACCTCTCTTCAAAAGGTTTTCTTAATTTGAGCCAAAAAAAGAACATGAGGCTAGACACTGGCCTAGAAGTAAAAACAAAACAAAACAAAAAAGTAAAGTTTTTGAGAGTCTGGAGATGGCCAGGTCTGAGGTCATCTTGAAAGGTCAGGCTTCATTGCCCACCTGATGCCTTAACTAAAGGAGCTTGGGGAGGCTCCAGGAAAGCACCCTCCTCACCTCACAGCTGAGAGAAAAAGAGGTGCAGAGAGGGAGTCACTAGTGAGCAGCCAGCCAGGATGACTTTACCCCCACCCCCAACTCCTCCTCTGTGACCCTCACACCTGTCCCCTGCCAGCTCTGTTGACTCTCCCTGCCTCTGCAACTCCCTTAGAATGAAAATGTTCCCCTCACAATGGCAGCAGTGTTCTCCTGCAGGGCACTGGGCACTTATTAGAGACCTGTGATCCCGGGAAAACTACAGTAAATAAGTGTTGCCATCAATCATATGAGCAGCTGTCTGTCTCACAGGGCCTGGGTTAGAAGAGAGAGATGACTCACATTGCCTCTTGTCGCTTCCAGAAAGTTCTCTTCTATTTCTGCCCTTCTCTCTCTCTCTCTCTCTCTCTCTCTCTCTCTCTCTCTCTCTCTCTCCCTCCCTCCCTCCCTCCCTCCCTCTGTCCCCCCCATCTCCATCTTTTTCAGATAGAACCCTGGGTCTCATTGCCTAACAAAGCTGGCCAAGCAGAGCAACATTCTCTTCCCACCTTCAAAGCAGCTGGGCCCTGGCACTGAGGGATGGATCACCTGCCTCCCATGGGGTGAAGCCAAGAGAGCTCTGTTCTGGTCTGTGGTCAGAGCTCAGCGGAAAGCCTTGGCTCGGAGGGGCCAACTTCTAAAACTGGTTGGCAACAGAGGCTGAGGCAAGTGCGCAGTCAAAGTAAGGACTGCCTTCTGAGGGGACAAGGAGCCCAGAGTTGGAGAGGAAGCCACAGAAGAGCCCCATCTGACTATGGGCCTGCTTTCCTGCCCACACAAGTGACCACATGAACAAGGTCCATTTGAAAGCACCTTCTGCCCACATTAGGCTTTCCTGTATGACTCTCAGTACCGCTGTCCTGGTCTCTCAGGTGACCATGACCATTTTTCCTGTAGGAAGGGCTTAACATCTGTCCCCAGGCATCTCCTTAGTCTCCCATATCATCCCCTCTAACCCAGAACTCACAACCCCCTAAATGGTTCCTTTCTCCCTGGACTTGCAGTCATCCCTCATTAGAGCCATATTAATTCTCCTAACGCTAATTTCTACACAGCCTTTGCCCAAGTAGTTACAATGCTCCCCAAATGGCTGTGACAAGTGGCCATGACCACTCTCATGACAGCTTCCTGATGCCCCTCCTCACAGATGCTCTCCTCACAGATGCCCCCTCACAGATGCCCTCTTCACTGATGCCATAGCACATGTAAATACACAGCTCTTGTTTAAGCCGAAGGATGTGGCTCCGGACACCTAGAAATGTGTCACAGACTCCTGTCATTGTGCCTCAGTGCCCCCACTTCCCCCCGACATACGTTCTATACATAGTGTGTGCATCTGAAATCACCCCATCCTTCTTCTCCTTTCCCTTTTTCTTTCTGATCTTTCCAGTTCTGCAGAGAGGTCTGGCTGCTTTGAGTAAACATCCCATTCTGCATCTTCACTGTCTGTGCACTCACATGACCAGATGGTACCCTCATTCTGCAGGGACAGAAACATCCTACAGAGCTAAAAGACCCATCTCCCTTATGCACAGCACTGAGTCGCCAATCCATCAGTGCCCTCTACCATTGCCTCTTCAATGACAGATGCTGGGGCACCAAGGGCCTGGGAAGCGAGAGGAGAAAGCAGGCAGAGAGAGAAAAACGACAGGCCACATTGGGATGTCATTCACTCTGGGTCCAAAGACCCCGAGAAAGGGGCTTTCCAGTCAGCTAGCAAAAACAAACGGGACCAGAATGCGGTCAACTGGAGGAAGAGCCTAGCCCAGCACCCACCACACACTTGGCCAGAACCGAGTGGCCTCTCGGACACAGCCCTGTCACCATGCAGTGGAAACCTGAGAGGGCAGTGTTGCTAGTGTCCTGAGAGGGGCCGAGCTCTTTGTATATTTCTGTGTTATCGGTTGGGGGAGGCCTACACCATTTGTTGGACCCTACAGGCAAGTGCAGTGGCCAGGCCGTCAGAACAGGACTCCTTTGTCCATGACTGGCACTCTGGCCTAGAGCCCAGCTCGGCTTCAGGGGAGGATTTAGGTCACAAGAAAATGGGAGGGGGGGGGCGGTAGCTACAGCCTTAGAAATATGTCTCTCTTGTCTTTAGGCTGGGTAGGCATTTCGCTCCTTCCCAGGGCCACACCTTTGCCCTTGCCGCCCGGAATGGCTCCCCTCACTTTTGCACGGGCGCGTACTTTGAGGATGCAGTCTTACCGGCCTCCTCGGACTCTTTTTAAAAAGCTATTTGGCAAATTCCCACCCTGCTGGAACCTCCCCAGTCTGTCTGCTCTGTTACCTCTTTCTAGTCAGCGCAAATCAGCCTAGCTTTCCCAACCCCTGTTCAATATAAAGATCCGTGCAAGGGTGAGCTCGAGACCCTGAAAGCTTCCAGGGCACCTGGGAGTTGTCAGGGACCAGGAGCTAGGACTGATTTCTGTAAGCAAGTGAGCTTCTCAGACAAGGATGATGCCTTGGCCTGCTGAGAAGGCTAAGGCTGTTCCAGCTTGAGAATGAAGTTACTGGAGGTTTTAAAGCAGCTCCTGTCACAACCCGCTGTGAACTTTCCACTTCAGCCGCCTGTTCTAAGACACAAACCCTGCCTCCAGGGCCACTTCTTATCCTCTTCTGCATATTCATAAGCGTTGGCAAGCACTTTCCCATCCCGGGCTCACTAGCTGCTCACTCAGGCCTGGCTAATGAACCTTACTCCTTCCTGTTGGCTTTGCTCGCCATCTTCTGGCCAAAGGCAGTACTGCTACCAAGGAAAAGGCGCCCAGGCTTCTTAGAGCAAACCTGGGACCAAAAAGGACTGTTCCTGACCGCCACCAAGAAAGCAATAATGAGCTTCGTTTTCCACAGGGAAGATGCACTGAACTGCACACTTCTTTTCTTTTGAGACATCATTTCCGGGATAGTGCCTTACACTTAACAGGCATGTGGCTGAGAACCTACTCTGTGCCAGTGCCAGCCATGCACTGCAGTGGGCACACATCACGGTGGTCCCTGACCCAGAAAAGCCTGAAGTCTAGGGTCAAACATGTAAGCCAAGATACACTTGAAGATGTCCGTGACTTAGAACGAGATATCACTGTGACTCCCCAAAGTGGAGTGGAGGGAAAAGGCCAGAGGAGACAGTAAAGCTGACATTTGAATGCATATGGAAGAAAAAAGAAAGGATAAAAATGTTTAACTAAAGTCCTGTTGAATCAGAAGACTGACCGTTTGGGCCATCGATCTGGTGATGTGGTTAGGGAGGTGACCACTAGGAAGCTTGGGAAGTGTCTAAAAGCAGGTGGGAGAGGCCTGGGACCCTAGCAGTAGGGAGGTGGAGCCGGGAAGATCTGGAGTTCAAGGCTGACTTTGGCTACGTAACAAGTTCAAGTCCATCCAGGTCTGTATGAGAAGTAGGGGAGGAAGAAGAGGGATATGAGGAGATGGGGGGGTCGACAACTCCTGAGGGGCTGTGGGTTAATTGACTCAATCTATGTGTGTGCAACAGAGCCGAGGATGAAAGGGAGGGGGAAAAAAATCAAACTCACAGACAAAACAGCTCTGGGTTTGAATCTCCACTCTGCTGGGTGATAGCTTTGTGACATTACTGTGTCACTCACCCTGTCTGAGCCACAATTATTCTTTTTTTTTTGTTTTGTTTTGTTTTTGTTTTGTTTTTCAAGGCAGGGTTTCTCTGTGTAATCCTGGCTGTCCTAGACTCACTCTGTAGACCAGGCTGGCCTTGAACTCACTGCGATCTGCCTGCCTCTGCCTCCCCACTGCTGGGATTATGCCCGACTCACAATTCATACAAATAATATGATCACAGTGATTCCTTGGGGGAATAAAACACGGTAATGAATGCCCGGCAGTGGTGGCCTCAGGGCACAATGCCAAGTTCTAGCTGTTCTGCCCAGAGAGCTCCACGCCTCTTGGTCATCTCTCAAACTGCCTGGGACATACTGAGAACACTGCCTATGCAGAACGGAGCAGGGCTGGTGTGCCTCCTGTTGGGAACTTCTCCTTTTCAACCCTGATGGGGCTGTGACCTAAGGTCACCGAAAGGGACCTGTGGAAGCAAACTGTGCCAAAGCACCTCAGAGCTGCAAGGAGTACACGCTGAGGGGATTTGCAGCAGTTCCTGTGAATCAAAGCTCCGTTTTAATCCTCACTCTAGTGAAGCTAGTGTGAGAAAAGCAGGTCGCTCCTAACCTTAACCCTAACCCTAACCCTAACCCTAACCCTAACCCTAACCCTAACCCTGAGCTCTCTCAGGAACTAGTTCTCTGGGGAGTGGGTGGATGGCATGGTACACATGAGGAGATGAATCCAGAATCAAAGAACACTGGAGACATGTACGTAAGCCAAGGTGTTCCCTTTTCATTCAACGCTGGACTCTTAGCCCACTTTATGCCGATGTAAACCGTGAGCATCTGGCATCAGCAGAGTTGAGCGGAAAACTTCTAAAAGTCACGTGATCAGAGAGACACTTGAGCTTCGGGCTACATCCCTTAGGGCCTGGCCTCTGGGAAATGGTGCCCCATGGTTAATATCAGGACACAAAGCCGAGATCAAACCCCTGTTGGTGCAGGTGAGTCCCGGGCACACATTCCCTCCTGTAAGTGTGAGCCTTTGCTTCTCTGTTTGAAACGGGGTCTTGAGTAGCTCGTGCTGGTCCCAAAGCCACTATGCAGATGACTTTGAACTCTGGATTCGCTTGGCTTTTCCACCCCCGACCCCAAGCACTGGAATTACAGATGTGCCCTACCATGCCTGGCTCAGTATAAACCATTTTGATCCCTCCAGCAAGCAAAGGCACAAAAAGCCAGCCTGCAGACACCCTAGCGGGGCTGTGTGCAGCTTGTAGCTTAAGCTGGTGGACAATTGTCTTGGGGTGCAAGCATCCATCTGGGAAGCCTTCCTCTAACCCCAAGTCCTCATCTCCCCATAATTCTACTTCTCCAGCGAAAAGGCCATCACTTAGCTTCAGGGGCCTCGATTCTAGCCCAAATGCACACACATCCACGGTAAGCCTTGTGCCCGCACCATCCTCAGCAAATGCACACACATCCACGGTAAGTCTTGTGCCTGCACCATCCTCAGCGGTCTCCGTGGCTTTGGGTGTTTTGGTTGCACCAGGTCAGCTTCCGAATCACAACTCTGATTCCCAGCAGTTCTGATTCCCTAAGCCTGACATCAGCGCTGAATGTGGGTGGGGCAGGCTAAAGGGCAGGATAGGGCCAGGGCTTGCAGAAAAGAAACTCAGGCTGGGTGCTTCCAGTATTGCCAAACCCAGACTCTGTGGAATCTTAGAAAAAAATCCAAACAGCCCATCTTTCTCTGCTTGTACAGCTAACCTCTGAAGGCTCCAATCTGCCCATGGCTCTCCAAGCCACTGCTGCCACTGAAGGGCACAGCAGGACTTAGGTCTCCTTTACTCCAGCACGCCCTCCCAGTTCTGAGAACTGAGCCCACTTCCTACCCCAGTTTCAAGGCCTGGGTGCTTCACCTAACTTATTTCTTAAGCCCCATCTCCCCCCATCCTGCCTCAGTTTTTCTATTTTCCTTGTTCCTTCCAGTCCCCAGCTCTTATCCTGACATTCTTCGCAGGGCCAGAGATCCCTCTCCATCCATCCAAAACTCAAAGAGAAGCCAGGTACATACTGCTGCCTCCACAGCTCAACACACCTCCTGCAGGCTGGACGAGGCCTCTAGGGCGGGGGGGGGGTGGAGGGGGTGGGGTGGGGAGAGGGAAGTGAGGGTGGGGGGGAAGAGGGGGCTGGGGGGGTGGTCTGCTGACTGCTTCCCACTGGGGACTCTAACACCAAATACCCTTGGAGCCAGGTATTTCTAGTGGCAGCGTATGCGTCTCCTCCCTAAAACACAGACCCCCACCACCACCACCAATTCTGGGTCACGGGTTTGAATCTCCATCAGCATTCTCTGGGCTCAGCTTCTCCATCAGGAGACAGGACTCCCTGGAAAAACTAAGCATCTGCTCAACAAGCACAGGCCACTAGAGGGCAGCATTGGCTCATCCTCACTGCAGTCACGAAGCACCGTACTCATCCTCCAGGGCCACAGAGAGAGCAGGCTAGTGTCCAGAGGTGGAAGGGAGTTCTGTGTTGAAAACAGATATTGGGTGAGATGTCAAGGAAGCTTCTTAGGGAGAGCCCCTCCTCCATAGCTCAGCTGACCTAGGTCAGCACATGGAACCAAGAATGCTCATTCTCCAGCGAAGAGCTG
The DNA here is from genome assembly GCF_903995435.1 of Acomys russatus. Classification (NCBI taxonomy): domain Eukaryota; kingdom Metazoa; phylum Chordata; class Mammalia; order Rodentia; family Muridae; genus Acomys; species Acomys russatus. The sequence goes on along the minus strand of NC_067137.1, from coordinate 6,907,367 downwards.
GACCCACACCTGGGGTCTGGCTCACATGTGACAAGTTAGAAACAACAGTGAAAGCCCACAGGGAACAGCACAGGCTCCCCGACATTACCCACAACTCCCAGAGTGCTCAGTGACCTACCCGGCCAGCTCTTGGCCCACCTGGTGGCAGCGCAACATCTCCCACTGTATCTGACAGGTCTGTCCTCTGACCCTAAGCAAGTAAGTGGGACAGTGGTCGCTGAGAGTCACTCTGCACTCAAGCTGGAAGGAATCCAGGCCCTTCCAGTTTTAAGTGATGAGATTCAAGATGCCAGCCTGACACAGGCTCTTCTCAGAGCGTCCCTCCTTTGGAAGCCCCAGCCTGGCTAACCGCACACGGCACCCCCTCACTTGGGTTTCTCTGGGGCCCCCATAAATGGGGTCTGCTATCACAAACTCAATATATAAAAAGTAACTTGGGTCCTATAAGTATACATTGGGATGAAACAACTTTGTTAAGCTATGCAAAGTTCCTTTAAACAAGCTGGACCTTAGTCCCAGCCCTCAAGAAGATGAGGCGGACGAATTGTACATTTGAGGCTATCCTGGGTCTTATAGTGAGGCAGCCCCTCTCAAGAATGCATATAAGTCAGGCTGGAAGATGATTCAGGCAATGAAGTGGGCAGTTGTGGACAAGGATAAGGCCCCGCATTTGGGCCCCTAACACACATGAAAGCAGCAAGCCTGTATCTCGTGCTCATAATCTCAGTAGTGGGAACGTGAGGCCAGGATGATCTCTGGGCCTGCTAGTCAGCTAGTCTAGCTGAGTGAGAGACCCTGTCTCAAAAAAAAAAAAAAAAAAAAAAGGACATTCTGCATTGGCCTCTGGTCTCTACACACACACACACACACACGCGCGCGCCACACAAGCAAAGTAAAGTTTCTTTTGTGTGTGTGTGTGTGAAAGAGAGATTTTAAAATTATTTTATTTTAAAATTAGTGTACAAAATGAGTTTCATTATGACATTTTATATATTAATATCATTATGCCTTGCTCATATTCATAGCCTAGTACCTTTTCAATAATAATTTTCATAACCACATGATAAATATTTATCCTTATACCCACAGATAAGAGTAGTTTTCACAAATAGAAAATTATATCCAATCAAAATGCAGAGAACAGGTCACAGGGATCCTTCCAGTTCTATTATTTTATATCTTCCCAGACAGCCTGACCTACCCTTATTTTGACATATTTCTTCTTTCTGATTTGTCTTCTTATATTTTTTTTGCTGTGGCTTTAACACTTGGGTACCATATGATCTATTCTCTGTATTTTGATCAGTTGTTGTTTTCATAAAGTTTCTTTAAATAGCAAAAATCACATGCCTATCACTGTTGCCTGAGCTTTCAAAATAGAACTGAATATATAAGACAGATTTGTGTGTCGTCCGCGGCTGAGAGGCGAAAGGAAGGATGTGGTTATGAGGCAGGACCTCCGGCTCTCCTTGGCACATCCAGAGTCGAAGAGGGGTGAATGCCTGGCCGCGTCACATTCGCTGATCAGAGGGGAGAGGCGGCGATCTAGCATGGCCGCTGGCTAAAACAGCCCCTTTCCTGCCTCATAGTTGCTATGAACAAGCTAGAGAGATGAAACAATCATTTTTTTATTTAAACATATTTTTCTTGAAAAATAAAATAATTCATATTACATCTCAGTTGCTATCCCATCCCCTGCATCCTCCCATTCCTCCCTCCCTCCCACTTTCACCCCATTCCCCTTCCCTATGACTGTGACTGAGGGGGACCTCCTCCCCCTGAATATGCTCATAGGGTATCAAGTCTCTTCTTGGTAGCCTGCTAGCCTTCCTCTGAGTGCTACCAGGTCTCCCTATCCAGGGGACATGGCCAAATATGGGGCACCAGAGATCGTGTAAAAGTCAGTCCCCAGTCTCCACTTAACTGTGGAGAATGTTCTGTCCCTTGGCTAGATCTGGGGAGAGGTTTGATGATGACTGCACGTATTGTCATTGGCTGGTGCCTTAGATCAAGCAGAACCCCTGGGCCCAGATCCATCCATCATAGTGCTCTTCTGAAACAATCATTTTGTCCGCTGGTGAAAGGCGGGAGGCAGGCAGGCTGCGCGAGCTGAGGGAGCGTGGGGAGAGGGAGGCGTGCTCCCTCTCTCTAGTGCTGGTCCGAGCTGCGCAGAGGGAAGATATGTACACCATGATCGTCGCTCCTTCTCTGTCAGGGTCAGACATGTGGAAGGCTCTTGGTGACTTCTCGGAGGGCAGGGCAGTGCAGCCGGTGTGGTGAAAAGGGATGGCTTGCCTCTTGTTGCCCCTTCTGCAATCTGAAGCTAACAATCCCTGCTGGCACGGGTGTCTGCGAGGTTGTAGCCGAGCCATAGCAGGACGTGTGAGCTGCCCTTCCTTTCTGAGAAAGCACTGCAGTGCCTGACCTAGGGCTGGACACCAGAGTTTCCGCAGCACCTTGTGGCCAGTTCCCAGCTGAGGGTGACTTCACACCAAGTGCACCAGGCAACTTCCCCGCAAGCTCTGTCGGCATCCCCACAAGCTGGCCTGTCTTCTCCCACGTGACCTTGACTTCAGTGAGCTTTATAACACCCAGTGACCCTCTAACGCTCAAATCTCAGCCTCTCACAATGTTTTTTCTTTTCTGTAGTGTGTGTATGTGTATGTATGTGTGTATGCATGTGTGTTTATGTGTGTATGTCTATGTGTGTATATGTGTATGTGTGTGTATATGTGTATAGGTGTGTATGTGTGTATATGTGTATGTGTGTATGTGTGTATGTGTGTGTATGTGTGTATATATGTGTATAGGTGTGTATGTGTGTATATGTGTATGTGTGTATATGTGTGTATGTGTGTATGTGTGTGTGTGTGTGTGTGTGTGTGTGTGTGTGTGTGTGTGTGTGTGTGTGTGTGTGTGTACTTGCAGGTCTATGTAATTTATATGGAAGCCAGAGGTTGATGTCCCGTGACTTTCTCCCTCACTCTCCACTTTGCTTTTTGAGACAGGAGATCTTACTGAGCTGGAACTCCTGCATTCAGCTGGACTGGCCAGCCAGTGAGGTACAGAGGCCTAGAGGCCTGCCTTCCTCTCTCCACTTCCTGGTGCTGGATCTACAGGCACTACACGGAGCTGGGGACCCAAACCCATGTCTTCACACATTTCACCACCACAACCTTGCCACAGCCATCTCCCTGGCCTCACCTTTCTAAACTTTTGTAATTTTTAAAATGTGTATCCTTAAGTGTCCATGTGTATGTATTTGCACCTCTGGAGTTGGAGTTGCAGGTATTTTGAGCCCCCACGTGGGTGCCAGGAACTAAACCTGGGCCCTCTGTAAGAACATCGCATGCGCGTCTGAGTCACCGAGCCATCTCTTTAGCCTTCTTCAGTCTTGTATTTCTCAATCTCCCGTTACTAACAATTCTTTGTGTTGGACTTCCTTCCTTCGCTGTTAGAATCACTGTGTGGGCTCGGTCCTCTGGCTGGCTCTGATGCTTACAGCACTCACACACATCCTTCAGACTTCCGGGATGCCTCCACCTCTGTGTCTTCCTCCACAAACCATTAGAGCATCTGTATTCCCTTCCTCTCTGGAATATCCTTGTACTGGCAGGGTTGGATTATGAAAAATGGAAATCGCTCCAAGTGTGTCAAGTTGGAATGGATTTAATATAGGGGCATTCTGTCCTGGCTTCTTTATAGCTGTGTGGCTTACGGCTGGGCCACTTAGCCTCTCCAGAACACAATTTCTACCTCGCTATGTGCCTAACTCATAGGCTGTTCTGAGACTTAAATACAGTACACCGTGAAAACCCTCCAGTGTCTAGCGTATAGCTCAGCGCCCGATGACTGCAAGCTATTGCTATGGTTACCACTATAGCCCTCTGAACCACTCCAGCACACCTGAGTAATGTACCTCAAAATCACTGAGCCCATAGCTGAGGCAACCAGGAAGTCAGGGGGTAGGTAGGGATGCTTCCACAGAGAGATGGCATCTCTGACCGAAGAACAGACTAGATGAGACTGAGTGATGTGCAGGTCCCATAGGGCACCGTGCTTCTAAGACAGCCTGTCCTTCATGTCACACGTCCTAACCTCTCTCACCTGCGCTGAGCAGATCTTTCTCCTCTGGGCACACTTTGAAATTTTAATTAAAATATAATATATGCACATTTTTAAAAAGTCAGAATATAAATGGCATAGTCAACAAGAAACTAAGGTCCCCTGCCATCCCCAAGCCCGGTCCCTCAGCTCTCTCACCCCAGAACAGTCATCAGGAAGCAGTTGCTCTGGGGGATTTTCAGATATGTTCCAAACATGTATGATGGACTTAACGGGTTTCACACTTCAGTGCATGTATGTAGCGATGCTGCTTTTGCTTTTCTGAATTATCCCTCTGTGAGGACAAGCTATTTGTTTAAATGTAGCTACCGTCTTTTTAAAATGCCATCCTTTAAAATATCTGCTTTGTTTTTGTTTGTTTGGGGGGTGGTGTTTTGTTTTGTTTTGTTTTCAAGACAGGGTTTCTCTGTGTCGCCTTGGCTGTCTTGGACTCACTTTGTAGACCAGGCTGGCCTCGAACTCACAGTGATCCGCTTCGTGTGCCACCACCGTGCCCAGCTTCCGCTTTGTTTTGTTTGAGACTGTATCTTACTACGTAGCCCAAGCTGCACCGGAATTCTCAGTTGTCCTGCCTCAGCCCCGGAACTGCTAAGGTCGCAGGCTTACACTGCCATGCCTCGCTCTGCTTAGCAATTTTGACAGGGAGGCAACACTGCTTATTTAAAACAGCCCCTCTGGTTCTTGCTGTTACAAATAAGGTTATAAAAATCCTCTATGATATACCAACTTTTTTCTTTTTATGATGCAGAAAACACCTGTCATGGAGTTGGAGCCACCAAAGACCACTGTTATGGTCTTGTATTAAAACACAAGGGTGAGAAATAAAAGCCTGCACTCCACCCCGTATTCAAATTCCCTGAAGCTCTGCATGCCCAGCTGCCCTGCACGTTAGGCAGTGGTAACCGCATCCACCATGCATGCCCAGCTGCCCCTGACATTAAGCAGTGGTATGCGCACCCGCTCTGCATGCCCAGCTGCCCTGGACGTTAGGCAGTAATAATCGCACCCACTCTGCATGCTCAGCTGCCCTGCATGTTAGGCAATGGTAATCGCACCCACCATGCATGCCCAGCTGCCCTGCACGTTAGGCAGTGGTATTCGCATCCACCATGCATGGCCTCTCAGGAGCATCCTGAGAATCAAATGACAGCTCAAGAGTTCTATACTCACATGGAATTCTGGGCTGAACCTGCAACTGGTGCATGCTTTCTGACGTGCCCTCCACCCTTAGCATGTTGTGGGCCACCTGTGGCTCCTGCTGCTTGGCAGCCTAAGGCTACTATGCTCCGTGCACCCTCCCATTTCTACACTAGACAGCAGGGCTGGCCACCCTCGGTCAGGCTGCCCAGCAACTACAACGAAGCGCTCTGCCTTTGTGCCAATACACCAGGCCGTTCTGATTCTCACCCTTGAAACAATTTACTAGGCAAACCACAAGTAACCAAGGACAAACAGAAAGGCAGAGAGGGGCCACACGGCCGGGACCGTGAAGAACCTCTAGAAGCAGATGGCACGAGTAAGCTGAGATCAGGGAGCAGAAACCCCAACATCCTAAGCCTGTGAAGCAGTTGGGTTTTTTGGGGGTTTTTTTTTGCGTTTTGGGTTTTTAAATGAGGCAACGGCCGGGTGGTGGTGGCGCATGCCTTTAGTCTCAACACTCAGGAGGCAGAGGCAGGCAGATTTCTGTGAGTTCAAGGCTAGCCTGGTCTACAGAGCAGGTTCCAGGACAACCAGGGCTGTCTGGAAGAGAGAGAGAGAGAGAGAGAGAGAGAGAGAGAGAGAGAGAGAGAGAGAGAGAGAGAGAGAGAGAGAGATTGGGGTGAGGAGACTACACAGAGGCAGAGACCCCAACCCCAACCCCACCCCACCCCCCCCCACCCCTACCCCACCCCCACCCTGAATCAGCCAGGTCACAGCCGCAGTAAAGCACAAGAGAAATGCCAGCCCTGGGCCTGCAGAACCATCCCCAGTCCTTGCTGCTGGGCCCCATGTGATGTAGACCCCTTTACCAAGAGCCCCCACCCCCCGCCTCTTACTCAGTGGAAGGAGTAGGGTGCTTTTCCTGCTTACCAGAAGTGCCTGAAACAAACCGAAACAAACCCCACAGCCTGCGAGGCCCGCTTCTCCAACTTTGGGACAGTTCATAAAGGACAGGCAGTGACCAACACATCTTGAGAGGGGAAATGAAGGCCTTGGGTTCTACTTTGCCTAATTAATTATTAATTGCTTAGCTAATGCAGCTCCATGAATGCCCATCACGTGGAATAAGAGCTGGAGGGCGAGAGTGAAAATGGGTGGCTCTCCCATGGGGTTCCACATGCTCATCCTGTGCTCATTCAAATCCCACGCGCCTGCCATGTCACCCCTCCCACCGAGCCTCGCCCAGCTCTTCCAATTACGTCACCACTCCCCTCTCACCCCTCTGCTGTATCTGCCGGGCCCCAGCGCCATGCCCTGTGCTCGTACCTTCTATCTCTTCTATGCTGGAAGTTCTGCACCTAACAGTCTATTTCCCCATCCTTGGCTCTGGCTCTGGCCGGTGGTGTAAGGCGGAAGTGATGGTGCGCCCCTTCTAAAGGCCCCTTGTGTTTCTTTCGTTGCCATGAAGAATTTGCCCAGGCTGGCCCACTGAGCACAAGCAGATGACGGAGACACGCACGGTAGAGAGCTGAGTCAAGCCCTCAGAAGAGTCTAAATTGGGCAGCCTCTAGATGTCTGTATTGTTTGCCACTGAGATTTTTATAGTTATGTAATATATGGCTGATAACTACCACTAGCACGTACAGTATGTCTCTGTGTGTGGTGGTTTCTGAAGATTATTTGGCCATATGATTGTTTAAAACTTCCAGAGTTGGCAGATAAGAATGCAGGATGCCCAGTTAAATTTGAATTTCAGATAAGCAATGGCTTTAGTATGAAAGCATCCTGTGCAGTTTTTAGAACATATTTATAGTAAAATGTTTTCATCTAAAATTCAATTCCTCTGAGCACCCTGTATCTATCTACCTGGCTGTCCTATTCCTATACTTACAGTAGGTTAGACACCCCCCCCCCCCAATAGTAGCACTGACATAGTTTCCCGCGTCAGGGAACACAATGGTTCAATTAAACTACAAGGACAAAGAATAAACCTTGGGGCTAGGGAGAAAGATCAGCAAATAAAGAGTGGCCTGCAGGCATCCCCAGCACCCAGGTAAGAGAGGGGGGTGGCCTTGGCAGCTGGTATGCAGTCTCAGTGTGGCTGGCAGAAGCTGGGGACCCCTGGGGCAATCTAGCTAGTCAGACAAGGCAAAACGGCAAACTCTTGGTTCAGTGAGAGAGCCTGCCTCCATAGAAAAGGGGCAGGGTGAGCCAGGAAGACTCCTGCTGTCAACCTCAGGCTGCTGCACGCACATGCACCCCCACATGCGTGTGAACACACGCATCACACTTTACACGTACTCAAAGAGTGAATCTTCTAAAGGTGCGAACGTATGCACCCACATGTGTCTGCAGGTGTGCTGGTGTCCATGGAAGCCAGAAGAGGGCATCGAACCTCTGCAGCTGTGGCTGCAGGCAGTTGTGAGCTGCCTGACATGCGTCCTGGGAACATGCGTCCTGGGAACGAAGCTCAGGTCCTTGGCATGAGCAGCAAGAGGTCTGAACCACGGGGTCATCTCTCTACCTCCAAAGGGGTGAATCTTAATTCTCTCATTTCACCCCATAGCAAAGCCACCTCCAGTATAGCAATAGTATTATACTAATCACGGCAGCAGTCATTTGCTTAGTCCCTTATGGAATACACCAATTTGTTTTCCTATTAGTACCGTACTGTAGCAAGGTGGCTAGGCCACTTTCCCCTGCCTATAAGTGAGGGCACTGAACAGCAGACTCACAAAACAACTCGTTTGGCCACACACAGCTGGCAATAACAGAGCTAGAATTCGTATGCGGCACTTTCTCCTTCCATAAGGTGGCCCTGACTCCTTTTATTGAAAGCGTTTTGTTAAAGTTTTGGGTGTTTTCGGTTTTTTTTTGTTTTTGTTTTTGTTTTTTGTTTTCGTTGGTTGGTTGGGTTTTGGTTTTGGTTTTGAGACAAGGTTTCTCTGTCTGTAGCCTTGGCTGTCCTGGAACTCACTCTGTAGACCAGGCTGGCCTCGAACCCAGAGATGCACCTGCCTCTGCCTCTCAGAGTGCTGGGGTTACAGGTGCTTTCCAGAATCTTCACCTTCCCCCACTATCTATTACTCATTGGGGTGTACAGTGCAGAATACATTTATTTACTAGGGATTCTGCAACAGGGTCCATGGATTGATGGGGTGACTCACTCAGATGACACTTAGTGTTCTGAAGGAGAGGCGCCAGGATGGGAGCATCCGCCGGCTCCATTTTCGGACAGAAGGTTGTGACCCAAGCCTGTGATCGGTCATTTTACACATCAACTTGCCTGGCCTGAGGATGCCTAGCCATCTGGTTGGGCATTATTTATAGGCTTGTGCCTTCTAGGGTTCTTTTAGAAGATATTAGCCTTTAAGGAAACAGGAGTAAGAAAAGCAAACTGCCCGCCCCAGTGTGAGCAGGCCTCATCCAATCCACCGGGCTCTTCACTAAAACAAAACAGAAGGTTGAATAGAGCCAATTCCGCTAGTGGATTCCACGGTTCTGCCCTTGGGTGAGGGCTTACATCCTTGTTCCCAGGGCTGACTAGCAGCCACAGCGCTGCTCTTGTGGGTTTTCAGCTTGCTGTCAGGACACAACGACCCTTTCAACCTCTATAATCTCATGAGCTAATTCTCATTTCTTCTCCTGTGTCACCTGTTGGTTCCATTCCTCTGGGGAACCCAACATGAGGCTCTGTGTCTGCACCATCTTCCCTCTGCATTTCTTGGTGTCCTCAGCTAAAGACATTAGTCACAGTGGATTAGGACCTGCTGCAATGACATCATTTCAAGGCGGCAGTTTCTGTGAAGATCCCATCTCCAAACAGGGTTCACATCCTGAGCAACTGGGGGTCAGGACTTCATCTTAGGATTGGGGGAGGTGGAAACCAGCTCTCAATAAAACCTATCTTTAAAGACGACCTCCAAAGGAAAGGGGGTCCATACCATAGGCTATTTGGCACCAACAGGCACCATTCCTGTTTTCAAAGCCATGCTTAGGGGTAAGAAAGGCCCAACCTTCACTGAGATTTGTTTGGTTTTTAATTTCTTTAATTACATATATTTACTTGGGGAGTATGTGGTGTACACATTTGTCACAGCATACATGTGGGGAGTCAGTTCTCTTTTTAGACCATGTAGATCTCAGGGATGAAATCAGGTTATTGGGCTTGCCAGCAGGCACCCACACTGGCTAAAACTATCTTGCTGGCCTCCCAAATTCAGTTCCTACCCATGACTCCACAAGGGCGGGTGTCACAGGCTCTGCCAAAAGTGCCCTGGCAACTGGTAGAATGTGGCTATTATGAGGGGAGGGGATTATGATGGCAGCTAGAACCTGGTGAAACCAAATGTTTCTGTCTCAAAAGATGTCCTCTGGCCCTGGTTGGCAGCACTGTGGTTATCTGAATGGCAGCAGAGGACAGGGAGGTGATGGAAGCCCGAGGGGCAGGAGAAAGTTGCCCCACCCTCCCCAAGGTGGCACCTGGTGACACTATGCCTGAAGGGAGGCCGAAGGCTTCTTTGGTAAGAGGTGTCCTCTTCTGATTGTCCCAGCCATTCCGCTGGTGGGGTGGGTGGTGGGGTGGGGAAGGGTGGGAGTGTGCTCAAAGCCTTAGAGTCCACAGGCATGTGCGGCTGCCAAGCAGAACGGCACTGTGTCCCATCCCCCCATCCCCATAACACACCCCACTGCCACCAGGACCAGAAACTGTCACAGGATTGCAAGGTTACATGAAAGTTCATCTCTCTGTATTTGAGGCTGTTCTACACACACACACACACACACAACACACAGACACACACACACACACACATGCGCGCGCGTGTCCTCTCAACACAGACCCTAGCTAGGCCTCTTCCTCACTCTGGAGTTGCCGAAAGACCTGTTGTCTAAAAATTAGGTAAAATTCGGAGACCGGGGAATTGACCTCCATGGTGCTAAGAGCCACTACCCGAGCAGATGCCGGCCTCACCTCCCAATGCCTCAGGATTTCAGGGTACCACTTCTTCGTGGCAATTTGTGTTGTCCTGTCCTGGAGTCCCTAAGTACACTTCTAAGCATGTGTCCCATCTGGATAGTCTTTGCAACAACCCCTCCCCTCCAGGCTACTGAACTTGGAGCACAGGGACTGCTTCTAGGGATCCCCACACTGGCCCCACCATCACCCCACTTCTTCTTCCCCATCCCAGGATGCAGAGGCCCCAAAGATAGAACTGCCTATCTTAGAAGAGACTGGAACCTGTGAGGACAAAGATTGTTCAGGCCCCCCTAAGTCACTGACCCCAAAGGCTGGCTCCACCACCAAGGGTCAGGCTGGCGATGGGCCCGGACTAGAACCGATGGAGCTGCCCCTGACCTTGGAGACAGAGCCCTACAACTCAATGGAGCTGGAGAAGGTGCGCATGGAGTTTGAACTGACTCGCCTCAAGTATCTGCACCAGGAGAATGAGCGGCAGAGGCAGCACGAGGAAGTGATGGAGCAGCTGCAGCAACAGCAGCATCAGGCTTTGCCTCGCCAGGTAGGTAGCAGAGGGGATGGGGGGGTTGGGGGAGGTGGGGGTGTTGGGGGGGTGGGTGAGGGGGGAAGGTGGGGGGGCTCCAGGCTAAGGGCCACCCCTGCAGGTCCCAGGTCTGTCTGAGAGGTGGCAAGCACCGGCCCCTGGCGTTTTGGGTCAGTGTACAGGATGGTCTGAGGTCAGTCACTGTCCTGTGGGATTAGCTCTCCTAGAGCTTCCGTGTTCGCTGAGATTCAAGTCTCCAAAGAGAGGTGACAGGTAGGAGATAGCCTGAAACCGCGTCCTTTACCCAGAATCCCTTTTGATAGTTTAAGTGTTCAATACTCCACACCACGACTGGTCTCCCGCCACTTTTATTTCTCTTGGGCTATGTTTAGCAGTCCCTGCCAGGAGACCACTGATTGGCAACACAACTATCAGCTTCCTTTCAGGGCTGAGGTGTCTCTGTTGAACACACTGGCTTACAGCCAACTAAAGCCATGTTCTTTCCACAAGAAATGTATTCTCAACCCCTACCATACTAATGGGGACAGGAATGCTCACCTGAGCCAGGCACGGTGGCGCACACCTGTAATCCCAGCACTCCAGAGGCAGAGGCAAGCAGAGCTCTGTGAGTTCGAGGCCAGCTTAGTCTACAAAGCAAGCCCAGGACAGCCAGGGCTACACAGAGAAACCTTGTGTCGAATAAGCCACATGTGGTGCCTCCAAGACCCTAGTACTCAAGGAAGTAGAGACAGAATGATCAGGAATTCAAGGTGACATGGTAAGTCTGAGGCTAGCCTGGGCTACATGAGACTTGTTTCAAAAGCAAACTTGAGAGGAAGTGCCATGTGATGTACTCATTGCTCTGACCAGACCATTCTAAACACTCCGTGATGAAAGATGTCACCACTTAGAAGTGGTGCCTCTTGGTCTCTGAAGTCATAGGTTCTGGGTTTAAAAAAAAAAAAAAACCAACTCTACCAATTTTGTAAACTACTTAACCCTGAACACATTACTGATCCCCCTTGAGCCTTGGTTTGCTCATCCCTAAAGCAGAACCTGACTCATGGGGTAATTGTAGAGGATACGTGAGAACACATGTCAGCCGCTTCGCAATGGACCGGCACATTAGGTAAGTGCTCGATAATTGTCGGCTATTACCATTTTTATGAACTCACACAATTCACTTCTTGACCCGAATGCAGCAGCTTATATTCATCACGTCTCAGTTTTATTGGGATGGGATGTGTTCGCTGTGCTTCCAGGCCTGAGTCATCCTCGCTTCTCAGAAGCCTGTCTCTATCTGAGCTATGGCTGCGATGGTTGAGAAGGATGTGATGACCTAAAGCCGCTGCAGCATGTCACTACAGGTTGTCACCATTGCTATCAATCAGCACCGGGCTGCAGCATTTTCTCCAGCTCGTATTTCTGCAGCTTGCCCAAGGAACCTGCCCTGAGCTGTGTCCAGAGGCTTCCCAGAAAAAGGCATCGTGTTACCTGAATCACTTGTCCAATGGACTGGTCAATTCTTTAAAGAGAAAAATAGATTTGTTTTACATGGTTTGCTCTCAGTGAACACATTCTGACTTACTCATTTTTTTTCTTATTCACAGGGTACCTGCTTAATTGTGCATTAAATGGTATTACTGAGCCAACCCAAGCTTATTGAATTGGGACATCTGAAAAACAGTTTCCCTTTTCTAATATCTAGAAAACATTTGCCTTTCTCTAGAATTCCCACACAGTCCCTGATGTTTTCCAATTCTTTTACAAGACACCCTGACAAGCACAGCTGAAGGGAGGGTCAGCTCACAGCTCCAGGGACAGCCCACCAATAGCATCAGGACCTCTAGGGACCGTCCTTGTGGCGGCAGGAGCTCCAGGCAAGCTGGTCACGTTGCTGCGGTCAGCTCACAGGCACCCAGATCACCTTCTTATTCAATCCCAGGATTCCCACCCACCTGACAGTGCTCGCCCACTGTGAGGTGGATCATCCCCTCTTAGTTAACCCAGATAACGTCACAGGCTTGTCTCCTAGGTGATCCAAAGGCCTATCAAGTGGACAGGGAAAATCAGCTAGCAAACTGTAGGGCCATGTCTCTTAAGTACACTTATTAATCACTTTTTAATTAGAAAAATGTTTCTCCCTGCTGGATGAAATGAAAATCCTTAGCATGAAGTCCTCTGCCTTCTTAAAAGACAGACCATGGGAAGCATTTTGAAAAAGTCTAAAGGGCATGATAAGTGTGTGTGTGTGTGTGTGTATTCACATACATGTATTATGTAAATAATATATAATATATTATGTGAATGATATATGGTATATATTATGTAAATAATGTATATATTATATGAACACACACACAACTGCCTCCCTTCCTCGTTTCACGCTATGATCATGCAGGCTGCAGAGCGTGGCGGAAGTCATAGCACAAAGCCCTCTGTCTAGAGGACACTGCGTTTCTTCCTCCTTCCTTACCGTCTGTCGCTTTAGATGTGGCATAGCTGGAATTATTGTGTCTTGATAGATTTGCCTTCTTATTTTCTGTGGCTGTTTTCAGCAGAGCCTGGGCCCTTGGGGATAGTTTACAAAAAGGGTTTTACGTGCAGTTCACTTACTAAAAAGGAAGGGAGGGGCCTTGACTTGATGATGGAGCCTTCCATACCTCTCTGAGTTGTTGGAAGGAAAGGAGACAAAGGGAAGATGAATGAACGGGTGTGTGGAATTAATTATACTGAATGCATCTAAATTAGTATTTCTCACTAGTTTGAAGCATCCAAGTCCTTGTCATTTAGCTGTTAAAAAATATACCTTAAAAAATATTGTAGAGCAGAAACCATGACAAATTTCAACTCAGGCCAAAATGTTTATATCGGCTTTTGTTTCACACATTGATAACAGTTAAAATAGGGTCAGTCTGAGCCCAGTTACTGACCTAAAAAAAAAAAAAAAAAAAAAAAAAGCAACTCACAATCAGACTCCTCCCAAAACCCAATGCCCTCTTGGGTCAGGGTCTATAACTCTAGCCACCCACACCAGGGAACAGCAAACCCTGGGACACAAGGCCACATGCTAATCATGTGACCTCCTCCAGGACACAGGGGATGCCCCTCCCCCCCCCCCCAGAGTGCCCCTGTCCAGAAAACTGGCTATGAGGAAACATCCAAAGACCACTTCTAAGAACTAGAGTGAAGATGAGGGAACCTTGGAGTCCTGGAGAATGTGCTCACGTGGGTGGCTGCACTGGGCAAGAAGGGCAGAGAAAGGACAGTGTTGGCCTGGTGTCTTGGATTAGAAGAACTAACACAACCTCAAGACATAAAAGGAATGCGATCCCTCTACACGGCAGTAATCTCACTGGGATTATTATTATTATTTTCTTTATTTTCTTTATTTTCTCCTTCCTCGTGATCTTGGGAAAGAGGTATCGTTGCACAGCGACCCCTACTTGAGATCACTGTCAGTCAGGGCAGACCGAATCTAGCTCTGGCACGGCCAGCCACACTCTCTTCTTTCCCCCCACAGTTCTCAGGAGGCCTCCAGGACCTCTTGCTCCCCCAGAACCAATTCGCCATGTTCCTGTACTGCTTCATCTTCATCCACATCATCTACGTTGCCAAGGAGATGGTCTTCTTTCTCTTCTCCAAGCATTACCTGTTCTGCCTCGCAGCCATCTTGCTGTGCTTGATTAAAACCTTGTGGTCCTATTCCCATGTGCCTTTGCTCCTCCTTCCGTTGCTGACAATGTCTTCCGTGCACCGGCATGCCCCTCCCCTTCCATCGTAGCCTGCCCTGAGACTATGCCTCTTCCCCAGGGGACAACTGGAGAAGTTAGCAGGCTGGTGGGGGGGGGGGGTAAGTCTTCAAGGAGGGCCCAAAACACCTTTATGTAATCATAAAATCACATTAGTAACCAAGCTGGCTTGGATCCTACCATATCTCATGCTCCAACAGTTTTTTTTTAAAGATTTATTTATTTTTATTATGTATACAATGTTCTGCTTGCATGTACACCTGTAGGCCAGAAGAGGGGATCAGATCACATTACAGATAGTTGTGAGCCACCATGTGTTTGCTGGGGATTGAACTCGGGACCTTTGGAAGAGCAGGCGAGCTCTTAACCATTGAGCCATCTCTCCAGCCTCCTTTTTTTTAATTACAAGGTTGAAGTGAGCCCTTCCCCCAACAAAATGTCCTTGTCTTGATGCCCAGAATCTTGAAAATGTTACTTTATGTCACAAAGAAAATGTTACTAAGGTTGCTAGTTCGGAACCTGGGTCCTGGAAACCTTAACAAACTAGTTTCGCACACCATAGCAGAAAGCAGAAAATGGAGATTCTTTCGATGTGGCCACATTGGAACAAGGGACAAATGAAGAGGTTCACTTGGAGTCCTAATACAGAGTTTAGATTCAAACAGAGAGCCAGGCGGATGTGTAACCAAGCAGCCGAGGTATGGTCCTGCCCGTCACCACTGTCCTAGACAGACTCTCCTGCAAGGTCTGATAATTGTATGAAATCTCTTTCCAGGAGATAAGCTCGCCTGTAGTGGGCCCAGGCTTCAGCTTTCTTCTCCCAACATGAGACTCCTGGGGAAATTCCAATTTCTTCCGGTTTGTTGTTTCATCTGTCTGATAGCCAAAGGGAGGATCACTGGGGCTTCTTCATTTAGAATATCTTCATTCCTGCCCACACAGCTACAACTCTGAGACACGCACAGAACCTTGACGCGGGAACAGAGCCTGGATCATGCAGGTGGGCCCGGCAGCACCACAGGTGTGAGGAGCGATCCTCCAAGGTCAAGGGCTGCAAGGCCAGACAAGTCAAGGGACATGGGCAGTCTCTAGAGGCTGATAACATCCACAATATGGATTCTCCTCAGCGCCTCCAGAGAAAAACGGCCCTGCCAACCATTTTAAACTTCCAACTTCCGGGACTGTAAGGGAAGAAAGCCCTGCTATTTTAAGCCACCAAGCTCATGGTAATTTGTTACAGTTGCTACAGGAAAATCTCATAGGAGCTAAGACTCCCGGACCCTTCCGGGTGTGCAAACAAGTCGGGGTGGCAGTGCCAAGCCGCTGACAATGTCCACTCAGGTCAGAGCCTTCAGACACCTGATTAAAAAGGAGACACTGAACACACACACACACACACACACACACACACATACAAGTGCGCGTACATGCACACACGCACGCACATGCACCAGGGAACTTGGGATAAGTTTCCAAAAACTGTGGGAAAGGTACCCCTCCCTCAAAGCAGCCAGAGCTCCCCTTGGCCTGGACAGGCAGGAAAACAGCCATGCCCCCAAGACCCAGAAAGGAGGGACTTCCTTGTGGCTGAGACTGCAATGGGACTGAGCCCGAAGGAAGTCGTCACAGCTGCTTTATTGGGAAAAACGGGAAGAAGAAAAAAATATACACACACAGACTGAGCATTCAGACTCTTTAAAATGTAGATACAAGCTGGGCAGTGGTGGCACACACCTTTAATCCCAGCACTCTCTGAAGGCAGAACAAGTGGATCTCTATGAGTTCGAGGCCAGCGTGGTCAACAGAGCTAGTTCTAGGACAGACAGGGCTAGGCAAAGAAACCCTGTCTCTGGGGAGGCAGGAGGTGGGGGTGGTGTGGGCGGGGGAGTAGATACAAACATACTAGTTTCAGAGATCGCAGTAAATAAATTTCTGTAGCAGAGATATTCACCAGCCTGCAGGTAAACAAAGGAGGGCTCAGCCCTAGCCAGGAAGCAAAATTGTGAGGTATACACAACAAAGGACTTCCACTCCCCCTTGGTGGCCCCACCTTTTCTCTGACATATCTCTGTATATTGTCAACTGCTCTGTCCCCATCAGCCCAAGCAGCAAGATGGCCAGTCTGGCACTGAGAGGCACCACTTGAGGGATTAGAGCAGCAAACAGCGGGAGCCTGGGTGCAACCGTGCCCTCAGGTGCTCCCCTGTCATGGGGCTCTGCCTTAAGAGCGATGGAAATGAGTTTCGGCTGGTTGGGTTCCGAGAGTGAAGCTCAGTGAAACGGAGAAGCCTGTTTTGGGACCACACTGTCAGGACATATTAGCATGCCATTCATGTCCACAGTGACAGTTCATCGCATCCATCCCCACTTAGGGCTGTGTGTGATGGGCACTTACGGCTTGCAAATGGGAACACTGGCATTTCTCACTAAACTTTCAGTGATGCAAATGCTTGCTGTGGGTCATTTCTCAAGATCACTTATTTGGTTCAGGTTTCTGGCCTGAGACTGAAGGCAAGGAGGTTAGGAGAGCACATTGTTGCAGGCCCACCTACTCACCTGTGGCAAGCAAAGGTGGCCACTGGGTAAAAATTAAATGTCAAGACCATCTTGCCACTCCTGTTGCTTGGCAACCCTGGATCTAAATGCTTTTTTGTTTTGTTTTGTTTTTTGTTTTTGTTTTTGTTTTTTTCATAGAGACATTAACTCTCTTAAGTCATCAAATTAACATGGCACACCCTGGGATGTCTCTATCCCCTGCCCTGGATGTAGTGTTTGAAAATGGATGCCAAGAGTCTGTAAGACCTGACCTTAGGAAGACCCAGCCTTGCAAGATCACCCTCCAACTTAGGACAAGTCTCTTTGTTGAGATGCAAAGCAGAAACTCAGGAGCCACAGACACAAAGGACAGGAAAGAGGCACAGCTAAAGGGTAGCCAACCTAGCAACCAAGTCAATACATTAGCAACTCTTAAAGTGCTGTCAGTGCCAAGTGCCCGGCTCAATGCTCTAGGAGGCCAGCTTGCCAAGACCCCAGGGAGGCAGAGGCATGTACAGAAACCAGCTTGCAGAAAACTCCAGGATTCGGAGACTCTTACTCTGAAGCACAGACTCGCTCCAAGTTTCCACAATCCTGCCTGGGTAAGGCAGATTTAACACACAAGGACACTGAAGACAGCTTACAGCCAGCCTAGAGGCCCCAGGAATGAAGGCGAGGAGGTTGGAGCAAGTGAAGGCTTCTTGTAAGAGCAGCCCCTGAGGTTTGTAAGCCTGGGAAGGCAGGAGGGAGGACTCACAGTTAGGATCGGCAGGGAAGTGGTTCCTCTATGCAGAAATCATGGAATGCTCTTTCTGGGGTGAATGCTATAAAGGCTAGCAGGTTGGACAACTGTCTCCAGCCTACTTTTAAAGTCCTAAATGCTGGGAATATGAACTTAAGCGTTTGGGAAACGGGCAGTCCAGAAGTTTGTAGAGAAGACCAGTGACACAAAAGTGACAAAGAAAGGCTTCCTCTCCCATCCCTTCACCCCCTAAAAGTCTGGAAGCCATGCTCATCTGACCTCTTCCCATTTCTGGTCTAGAAACATCATTTTATGGGTCCGGAATGGGAGTATTATAATCAGCTTAGAGGGGGAGGAAGAGAGGGAGAGAGGGAGAGAGGGAGAGAGAGAGAGAGAGAGAGAGAGGAGAAGAGGGAGAGAGAGAGAGAGAGAGAGAGAGAGAGGAGAGAGAGAGAGAGGGAGAGAGAGAGAGAGAGGGAGAGAGAGAGAGAGAGAGAGAGAGAGAGAGAGAGAGAGAGAGAGAGAGAGAGAGAACAGCTTAACTTAACAAAGGTACAAACCGAGAAGTTCCAGGTCATCAGCTAGAGGCTGGTCAAAGTGCTACAGAAATGTGAGATAACTCTGGCTCCTAGCTTCTCCACTATCCCCATAGCAACAGGTTTCATTCGTACCTTAAGGCTTCAACCACATCCTCTGATGATATTAGGTGTTACCATGGCCCCAGGCACCGATCCACAGGTCAAGAGCAGGTGGGAAGGAAGGGCTGCCTCTTAAATGCTTTCCAAACTGGGAATGGTGGCACATCCTTTAATCCCAGCATTCAGGAAGCAAAGGCAAGCAGAGCTCTGTGAGTTCAAGGCCAGCCTAGTCTACACAGAACTTGTCTCAAATATCTTCTGTTTATTTGTTTGTTTTGCTTTTGTTTGTTTGTTTTTGTTTTGTTCTTTGTTTTTTCTGAGATAGGGTTCCTCTGTGTTGCCTTGGCTGTCCTGGACTCACTTTGTAGACCAGGCTGGCCTTAAACTCACAGAGATCCACCTGCCTCTGCCTCCCTGAGTGCTGGGATTGCATGCCTGTGCCACTGTGCCCTGCTCAAAATCCTTTTTAAAAGCCAACAACAACAACAATTTTCCAAGAAACCCAAACCAGAGATTTCTGATTATATCTCATTGGTGAAACACAGTCTTGTGGCTGCTTCTAGCTACCAGGGCATCTGAAGTAATTAGGTTTTGTTACAGGAGCCCACTAGAGATTACCACCCCACCAGTCTATAGTTGGAAGAAATTCCTTCTTCCAGCTGGCTGGGACTACACTCAGGTATTCAGAGACCCAAGTGTAGCCCCAAGCATTTAGACCAAGGGTCTTTGTAAAGGCCAAAACCACATCCTGGTGTCTCAGCCAGCAGCTGCAGAGGGAAGGTTTGCACAAGCAGGCAGTTTAACAGAAGCTAAGTAGCTAGCTGGAAAGGGAGGTTTTGCACAAGCAGGCAGTTTAACAGATGTTTTAATAGGGCTACCTTGACCTCGGGTTCCTAGAATAGAGTTGGATAATTTTCCATGGGATTCAAATTCTGTATTAAACCAAAATGGCCTCAGCAAGAATGGAGGACCCTGGCTTGCCCTGTCACAGTTTTTACCTGAGCACTTTTTTCAACCTCAAACAAAATTAGGATTCCGACAGGACAAGAGCAAAGGTTGGTAACTGAATAAGAAACTAGCTGCCCAAAGTGAGTCCAGGACAGCCAAGGCTACACAGAGAAACCCTGTCTTGAAACAAACAAAAAACCCAGCTGCCCACTGTTCCTCCTCTGAAGGCCTGAGTTGCTGAGTCAAGGTTTTTGGTTAGTTGAGACAGGTAGGTGGAGCATGGCAGCAGCCAATCTTGGCCTGGTCCCATGCTGTCTCCACCTGAGGTAGAGCACACCAGGCCACAACCACACACCACAGAGGAAAACTCATGCTTTCACCTGGATGCATGCCCGCCAAGAACTGCTCTGACGACCACTGCCAGGACAGTGAGTGGCCCTGCCTGTGGACTTAGAAGGGCACACAGGTCAGTGTCAGACCCCCTCCAAAACTGCAAAAGGAGATATGTTCAAGGCTGCAGTCTCTCCCCTTCCTGATCTCAGATCCCACAGAACACAGCCTGCTGTCGGCCAGCAGACTTGCTCCATGCTCCTACTCCCAGTGGCTAAAGATTGCCTTATGAAAGGAGCTCATTACCAAGGCCACGAGAGGGGAGAGACACCAAAGTTTGTCTGCCTCTAAACAGAATGCCGCAGATTGCCAACCCCAAGTCCAAGATAGCATAGCAGTAAGGGACCACTGTCATTTACTGGGGAGGCGAGGGGGCGGGGGGCAGCAGGCACACAGTTCGAAAGTCCCCGTCACCCACCTTTTCTGTTGTCACCCCTGTTCAACAGGTGACTACAAGTCCTTTAAGCTTCTTGACCTCCATTGAAGTGACCTGTAGATTACCTAGAAACTCAGTGAGAAAAATAAAGGCCTAATTACAGCAAGCACCTGGTCCAGTTGACCCGAGGTTGTGTCTGGGGGTGACTTATAGTGTGGCCCCAGCTGATTCTAACATGCAGGCAAGATCTGTGAACCAGCAGTATCAGGGGAGCGTGGGGAGCACCACAGAGATGTGACATCATGGGCCCCATCCCTAGGCCATGTAGTCAGGGGCATTGTGCTAGGTGCTACCCAGCTAGGTGCCTGCTGTCAGGGCTGAGACTCTGTTCTTTTCTCTGATTGTATGGCCCTGTTCTTGGCCTAGAGGACTTTCCACAGGGATAAAAGGACAAAGAGAAAATGAGGCGAAGACTGAGTGTGGGTCTTTAAGGTGCTGTGAGGGCCACCATCTATACCTGGCCTAGACAAAGGCTAGGTATGATGACCACGGGACACCGCCATCTGGGCCTCTCCCTTGCTGTGGGCTTCCGAGGACCCCATTGATTTCAACCAGCACCCCAGGAACCATCAGAAAGTTCGGGAATCCCCCCAAGGATTGTGTCTGCCTCTCCCTTTTTTTTTTTTTTTTTTTTTTTTTTTAATGTCTCTGCGTGTGGCTTTGGGGGAACTCTTGCTCAGATCCGTTCATCCATTATTTAAAGTTTGCCACTGTTCCTTCAGGAAGGTTAAGCATGATTAAAAGATGGGATTTTTCCACAGGGCACAGCAAAACAGCGAGGACTCCCACGTTCTGAAGCTGTTTGGACCAAGCCCTGTTACATAATTTAAAGTCTGTGACTTATTTAGATTTAATTAGCCAGAGGGGCACAGCTGCAGGCTCATTATCAATACTTCCTAAGCATTGTGGGATCCAAGAGGAAAGCAGGGGATTGGCTTGGATTTACAAGTTTCTCACACTGTGCGAGATGGTGTCGGGAGGAAGGTGTTTTTGTCCCTCAGAAAGAAAAATGGTGACGTCAAAAGGCCTCACTGGGCAGGTCCCCACAATGGCCCCGTCAGGGATGTCAGGCCCTCAGTGGCCTGTGATGAAGGTGATCATGAGGTAAAAGCCTGAGGTGGGGGGGAGCAGGCTGAGCAGGTGAAAGGTGTTAGTCTGAATTTAAGACCCAAGGGCAATGGGGAAGACATTTCCGGGATTTGTGAGCTGAGTGTGAAAGGACAGCACAGGGTCACTTATTCAAACCAGTGCGAAGGGCTGAGGAGACGGTTCAGTTGGTAAAGTGAGAGTTCACGCCTTAGAACCCACATGAAGAAGCCAGGCTCACTTGGGGGAGAGGGGGGAGAAGCAGATTCCTAGGTCTGTGGCCATCTAGCTAGTGAGAGAACCTGAAGAAGAAGAAGAAGAAGAAGAAGAAGAAGAAGAAGAAGAAGAAGAAGAAGAAGAAGAAAAGAAAAGAAAAGAAAAGAGGAAGGAAGAGAAAAAAACCACAAAGTGGACAGCACCTAAGAGATAATGCCAGAAGTTGTCCACACACCACCACCACTACCACTAACAACAACAACAACAATAAAACTGGGGAGTCCTGGTGCTGACAGAAGAGGACCAAGCAAGAAGGGGCTCTCGCTATTGTCCTGCAGAGCACCCACAGAGCCAGCCCTGGCAGTGAATGAAGAACACTCTCAGGTCTGGATTTCATACTGTCTCTCGGATCCGAAGGTCAGTCGTCCTTAGCGTCCATCTGCAGCAGGGAGGGGCGGGGCTCCGCACACTGGAGTGGCTCCGCTTCAGTCCTTGGTGGCTTGAGTGCCTTGATGGGGCACAGGACCTGGATTCAGCCTCCTGCACCCACACCTGAGGTCCATAGCTTCCTGTAACTTCAGTGCCAGAGAATATGATGCCCACTCATGGTCTCTTCCATCCATGGGCACCAGCACCTGCAGGCACATGGCACACTTACACGGACCCAGCTCTGGGAGTAGGCCCTGGGTGTGTGGAGGCATCTTTTAATGGGCGTGTCACATTGCAGGCCCCCAGCCACTCGCCATTGCAGGGCTCACGGAGACTTCAAGGTCTCCAACTTGGGGGCATACCTCTCCCCCCTGCCTGTGCCCCATACCTTATTTAGCTGACTCCTTCTCCAGTTAGAAAACCCCAAAATAGAAGAAAGCTCCACTTTTTATCCTCTTGAGCCTCCTGTATCAGATGACGGTCACTTTGACTCGGACTTTTCATCAAAGGGGCCCTTGTCCAGTTGTGGGACAGAAGGAAGGCCTTGGATGACAGCCACCAGGAAGCTCTGCTGAAAATGCTGAGCAAGGAGACCTGGCAGAAGAAGTAGGGAGGAGGGTCGGAGCTAACCCCCACCAAGAAGGGCTGGGCTCTCTCTCCCCCCATGGGCAGCTCCTCTCTCAGCAAGTATGCTGTAGCTCTGGGTCTGGAGGGGCCTGAGCCTCATCTTAGGCTACTTGGGGTGCCATACAAATGGCACGGATAGTTTAAACAATGAGTATTTTATCCAGTTCTGGAGGCTGGAAGCACAAGACCCTGGGCTTACAGACGACCTTTCTCTCTGCAGACATATCCCAGGTGTCCCTCTGAATATCCTTGTTACATGGCTTTTCCTGGAAAGGCATAAGAAAATGTCTGATCAGCCCAAATAGGGTACCGGAGGCCAAAAAAGAATTGCATTGAACTTTGGCGTGGTAAACTAATGAATTTATTAGGATTACTTGCAGAAGCACGGGGACTCCAAAGTCTGCTACACAGCCCCCTCAGAAGTCCCCCGGTAAACCACTAAGAAGTCCCATCTCCAGCAGTTGTTCATGTCTTACATGATCCCAGGCAGGAGCAGGGCCTCCTGAGACCTCCTGAAGGCCTTGTGAGCCGCCTGCCTGCCCCCACAGCATGTGATGACAGGCCTGGTCTCACGCAGGGCTCAGATGGGCCCTCACAAGTGCTGTGCCTTAATGGTGGCAGCCATGTCCAGTCTGGAGGGAACTACACTGGGGACACTAGTCAGGTTGTCTGAGGCCTCATCTCAAGTTCTTTAAAAAGCCCTGACTCTAGGGGCTGGAGAAACTGCCGGCCAGTATGAAATACATGCCTTGCAAATGCCAGGGCTTGAGTTCTGTCCCCAGGGCCCAGTAGCAAAACAGCCAGACATGGTGGCATGCCACACAGTACCTCACCGACACACCGTACATACACCACACACTACTACATACGAATACACACACACGGACAGACCACACACATCACACACTACTCAAATATATACACACACACCACATACACACTACCACACACACACCCCAAGTACGTGGCACACAAACACCACACAGTACCACACGCTACTCACCCATGTGTTATACACACTGACAGGCATGTTCTTCTGCTGATAAAATGAGCCAGTTCAAGCCAAAGTAGGCACACTCTTCACTGCCCTCACAGGAGGAGGTCAGGAAGTCCCCACCCAGAGGGAGACAGAAGGGAGGGGGGGATGGAGAATGTACTTGCACAGAGAGAGAGAGAGGAGAGAGGAAATGCAGAGAAAGAAGGGAACCAAAATGTCTGGGTTATATAGTGAAGAGGCTGTGGGGAAGAGGAAGTCCCGCCCCTGGGCAGGAAGTTCAGGGTAGAGGGCTGTAACAGGTCGGGACTGGGGGGTGCTAGGAGATCCTGGAGGCCAGGTCCTCTTTGCTTAAATAGGCCTCTCCGCAGTTCGTCCTGGGTCCGAATCCCAACATCCATGTGTACATAAAACACCACAACACACATATACCACACACATGTATCACATCGCACACGCCACAACCTGGAGATCATACCACGGAGACCACACACACACGTATCATCCATATCACGGTCCCAGACACCTGTATACACAGCTCACACACACACACCAGATCACATCACCTATGTTACCACATGAGCACCTCAAATATATCATACATGTCACACCATACACTGCTACACACTGTACACACTCACCACACATACACACACCACAGTAACACACACACACACACACACATTACACACGCATCACATAAGCACACTACACATATATGCCACACATACAGTATACAAAGACATTTACAGAGCGTACACCACACACGTATACAACAAACACACACACACACACACACACACACACACACACACACACTACAAGATACTGTTCTGCTGTACCTAGCAGAACAGCTAGGGTAAGCATTCAGACACCTGATGCCAGGAAACTCAGGTGCATCAGATAAACGGGGAGCTGACTAGGTGTAGCTGGCGTGAAACAAAACATCGGTAAAGCAGGCAGCCCTTCCCATCTCCCACCCACACCCTCCCTGTGTGGAGATGCACACACTATGCTTTGGTCCAGGGCAGCCAGATCCAGCTTTCATGTGAGAACCTGCTGGCTTTCAAAGGCTGGTTCAGCTTTCTTTGGTCACTCCATGGCCCTGGCAGAAGTCTGCAGGGCCAGCAGCTCGTAACCCTCTGAACTTGCGTGCAACCCTTTCTTTTCGGGTAGTCTCTGTTTCCCTCAGAGACACGCTGGGGGTGGGGGGCAGTGAGGTCTTCTCAAACAGAAACACTCCCAGTACAAAAACAGAATGTGATTCACTCCTAATGGTATTTAAGCTCCGAGCAGCAGTAGGGGAGGCCTCTTCCCATCCCAAACTGCCTCACCTTGAGGTGTTCTGAGGAGAGGCAGATTTCTTAATGCATTTCAAATCAGGTTAGCGTGGCAAAAACCTAATTTTCATATAACTTCCTATAGATGGGAGTTTAACTAAATCCCAGATCAAGATTAAGGAAGGCTCAATTCAGAGGCATGGGAGAAGGGAGATGCGGTGGGAGGTGTTGGGAAAGGGGGGACAGGGATGGGGTGAGGGAAGCTGGGGACCCTGGCTGGGATGTAGAAGAGGCTGGCAGCTGCTCTTTGAAGTTGGAAAGACAAAGACAGGTGGGGTCTGGGGACTGGAGAAAGCCAGAGAGAAGGAAGAGAGGAAGGAGCATCATTGGTTGCCATGGTAATGAAGGGACAAGGGAAGGGGTGGGTGGGGCATATGGAGGAAAAGCTGCAGCTTGCTGATCCTACAGGACTCCTCCCTTTGCCTAAGACACTGTGGCCCCTCTGATTACAGCCATCCCAGCACAAATCAGTGACTGTGAAATTACGTCAAGAGCAATGCTAGGCATGGAGGAGTGGGCAGGCACTTGGTGAATCTCTGGTCCAAAAGACCCCTGGGATTCAAAGTGTTTCCAGCTCTGCCTGGCCATGAAGTCTACAAGGCCACTGTTAGAGAGGTGTTTCCTAAGGTTTCATCCGTGCTCAATTACAAATCTTCCTTAGAAGGGTTGGTGTCTTGGTGATCCATGCGTAGGCTTCCGGAAGGCGGTGGTCATTGTGTGCAGCATCAGCCTGCGAGTGTCCACACCAGGGTTCTGAAGGCGTTTGATACATTAGTGGGTGGGACTCCAGATAGCACATTGGATGGCACTCGTGACAGTCGCTGCATGTTTATACAAAGTTTACTCCCTCTGACTTTCTTTTGGGCAACTCCCTCTTCCTCCATTGAGGCTTAGGTGAGCCAGCTTAGGTTAATTGCCTTTCTTGTGTCTGTGACCAAGGGACGGAAGCCACTTAAGGGAAGATGATGCGTTCACTTCAGCTCACAGTTCAGGGGATAGGTCCATCTGGGCAGAGAAAAGATGGTGGCTGGAATGGTTCAAAGAGATTGACTAAGCATCACTGTGAACATGATTGATTTGGACTACCCAGGGGACACACCTCTCTGAGTGTGTCTTTGAGGGAGTTTCCACACAGGAACCTTAAATCAGGAGGAAAGACCCACCCTGCAAGGAGGTGATCCCATTAGTGAGCTGGGGTCCCAGACTGAATAAAAAAGAGGTGGTTGAGGGGCTGGAGAGATGGTTCAATGCTTAAGAGCACTGCCTGCTCTTCCAAAGGTCCTGAGTTCAATTCCCAGCAACCACATGGTGCCTCACAACCATCTATAGTGAGATCTGGTGCCCTCTTCTGGCCTGCTGGCACACATGCAGGCAGAATACTGTATATATAATAAATAAATGAGTAAGAAAGAAAGAAAGAAAGGCGGTTGAGGAGGGCTGCTGGGCTGCAGCATTAGCTTCTCAATGCAGTGCTAAGCTGGGGTGGGGTGGGGGTGGGGAGACTGCCTAAGTGCTGGTAGGTGTCTTTTTTCACCTTGGGAAAGCTATCTGAGAATGGAGCATGGAGCCAATAAAAAAAACAAAACCTGGAGATAAAAAGGGCCCAGGGAGAGGAAACAGGAGACAGAGAAGAGAGAATCACAGTGGGCCCTGGTTGAGAAGGCAAGTCCACGGCTCAACTCAGGCTTGACAACAGATGCTGGCCACTACACAGGGCACTGTGCAACTTAAATGTCAATCATGTGATAGATGGGTAATGACATGTGGGTCATCCATGTATTATCCCACAATGAAGAGAAATAAAGTGCTTGAGCCTACTACAGCACGGACAGATCTTGAAAACATTCTTGGCAAGTCAAACCCTGCTGCAAAGACCACATCTGGCCTAATTCTGTTTGTATGAAATAAATACCTAGGGTAGGAGATGGGAAATGTATTTGTAGTTGCCTAAGATTACAGAAACAGGGAAAATCTGGGGTGACAGCTAAAGACCACAGGGTTTCCCTTGGGGTGTTGAACTGTTCTGAAACTGATTGTGGTGGTAATTGGCTGTACATCTCTCTGAATATACTAAAAGCATTTCAGTCGTACGTTGTTAATGGGTTAAACGCATGTTATGTGAATAATTTCTTAGTAGAGCTGTTACCAAAAGGAAAAAAAAAGGCAAGGCTGTTGAGGTTCTCAGTCTGTGTGTGGTGGGTTGGGGCAGGGAATGGCTCCGAAAGCGTCAGGACACGTAGTGCAGCTGCCATGCCCGTAGGCTGAGCTCCTAAGACCTTGCTATAGGCTGGTACTCCAGCCAATCACTCCAGACTTGGTCATTCTTATGGGATCTACCTCACTCAGGTGACATACCCAACCACACATGCTTTCTCATCCCCGGAAATCCCCACCTCAAAGGCCTAGAACCTGTTTCTAGGGTCTCTGGGTGCTTCCCTGGGCTCATCCTTCATCTGGGCAGACTGTCGCAAGCTCTCAAAGCCTGAGGCAGAGCTGATGTGGAAAGAAGAAGAGCCACCGGACGAGGGGACCAAGTCCCGGCTAGAGGCAGCTGGCCCCACAGCTACTGTGCTCTCATGAAGTCACTGGAGGAATATGCAGATTCTAAATTTAAACCGCACCTTCCAGGTCATCATGGAGTGTGATTCACCGAGGTAAGAGGCTAGAACGTTGGCCCATGTGTCTGTCCACTTCCGGATTGTATTTAAACTCCTGTTTTTTGTGGCACTCCATTTGTAAACTGCTGCTGGGCGTCTATAAATGTCAGGCGCCGAGATCCTAAAAAGTGCTACATCAGAGAGAGGAATCTAGCCCAGCTGTCTTTCTAGTGACTCAGGGTGTGAGGTTTCCCAGGCTGTGATTACAGATTTTGAAAACACAGTTCATAAATTCCTTGCTCCAGGCTAAACAGAAAGCTGCCACACTGCTGCCTGCAACCTTGAAGTCTAATGATTTCTCTCAGCAAGGTCTCAGCTGAGCCTAGAGATGTGGGAATGTGAGGCACAGGCTGACTGGGGTCCTATGAGCTGAACGAAGGGGTCCCGTGTCTGTCCGGCTTTCTTGACTTTTCCTTTTTAAAATATAAGAAGAGTCAAGCTGACAGAAGCTCCCTGGAAACCTCTAAGAACAAGGCTCAACATGCTGCCCAGTGCCTCCTGGAGGCCAACCTTACCCCTACCCACACTAACCTACCCTCACCCCTACCCATGCTAGCCCACCCTCACCCCTACCCATGCTAGCCCACCCTCACACCTACCCATGCTAACCCAATAAGAATCACTGTTGTCTAGTTTGTTGTATCTATCTAGTCTTCGTGAGCCCGGCTTCATGGGAGGAGCCACTCTAACTGGTCCTCAAAGGATGGAGAAAAACTGGCGGATTTAGCTGCACAGCAGCATGGACACCATGCTCCAGGGCCAAGAGACACAGACCAGCAGCACACTGCACATGCCTCTACAGCTGTGTGAAGACGAGTGTCCAGCTGGAGACACAGTGCCGACTGCAGTGCTGTCTCTTTAGATGAACAGGTTACGTCATCAGTCAAAATGATGGAGATTGAGAGCTCCCCCCCCCCCCCCCGCCTCCACAAAGGTGTCTTTGGACTCTGCATTGGCCTAAAGAGGACTTTTTTCCTTAATGATGAAAAATGTGCCACAGAATCCAGCAAAGTGTCCTCGAATGGCATACCTGGCTATGACAAGGACAGCATATTAGTTACTTCTCTGTTGCTGTGATAAAACCCCATCACTGAAAGCAACCTTAGGGAGAGTTCATTTTGGTTTATGGCTCCAGAAGTTCAGATGTTCATACTGGTGCGGAGAACACGAAGGGAGGAGCGGGGTGCTGAGAGATCATAGCTTCGCCACACACGGGAAGCAGAGTAACCTGGAAGTGGGGTGATGTGATACACTCTCAGAGCCTACCCCAGTGAAGTGTTTCTTCCATCGTGGCTGTGACCCCGAAAGGTCCCATAATATTCCCCAAATAGCCATGAACAAGGATATTCAAGTCTACCCTGCTGACCAAGAGACAAGGGAAGCAAACCAGCCAAGAAGGCCAGTGGTCTCTCCATCAGAGCTCTGTGAGCTTCTAGTTTGTTGTGTCCTGGTTGCTCTCTCTGGTCCCAGATCTGCCCATCATAATGTTCTACTTGTAGGTTTCTAGGACCTCTGGATCCTTCTATTTCCCCATTCTCCCATACTTCTCTCACCCAGAGTCCCAATAAGATGTCCTCACATCTATCCCACTTTCCTGGTAGGTGAAGACTTTCATGGGGCATGTCCCTTGGGCTAGTGTCTAGTTATAAGTGAGTACATACCATTTGACTGGGAAAGATCTTCACCAACCCTACATCAGACAAAGGTCTAATATCCAAAATATATAAAGAACTCAAGAAATTAAACACAACCAAACCAAATAACCTAATTGAGAAATGGGGCTCAGAACTAAACAGAGAATTCTCAACAGAGGAATATCGAATGGCTGAGAAACACTTAAAGAAGTGCTCAACGTCTTTAGTCATCAGAGAAATGCAAATCAAAACAACTCTGAGATTCCATCTTACACCCATCAGAATGGCTAAGATCAAAAACTCAAGCAACACCACGTGCTGGCGAGAATGTGGAGAAACAGGAACACTCCTTCATTGCTGGTGGGAATGCAAACTAGTACAACCACTTTGGAAATTTATCTGGTGCTATCACAGAAAACTGGGAATAGGGCTTCCTCAAGACCCAGCTATTCCACTCCTTGGAATATACCCAGAAGATGCTCCAGCACACAACAAGGACATATGCTCAACCATGTTCATAGCAGCCTTATTCATAATAGCCAGAACATGGAAACAGCCTAAGTGTCCCTCAGTAGAAGAATGGATAAAGAAACTGTGGTACATTTACACTATGGAATACTACTCAGCTATTAAAAACGAGGAATTCCCGAAATTTGTGGACAAATGTATTGAACTAGAAATGATCATAATGAGTGAGTTAACCCAGAAGCAGAAAGACTCAAATGGTATATACTCACTTGTGGTCAGTTTTTTACAATCCACAGTAATACAGTTGATAATGACTCAGCCATGTTTAACACCGAATAAAGGGCTGCAGAGGCAGCTCGGTGGGTAGCAGCTAAGAAAAGCCTCTACTTTTCCAGAGAGCCGGAGTTGAGTTCCCAGCACCAGTGTTAGGCAGCTTACAACTTCCTGTAACACCAGCTCCAGAAGATCAGACACTTTGGACTTCCGTGAGTAGGTAGGCTTACATGCACACACACACACCCCAATACACATACACACCCACAGTCACACATCTTCTAAAAAGCAATAACCAATTATGGATATATGAACTAACTGAAGTGGGAGAAAGCTCCATCTACTTATGCAGGCGTTTCCAATTAGACTCGTATGCTTGTATTCACTTACTAGCTATGAGTTTGAAATCGCACTTGTTTTAATTGGGAGCGGGTTGTTGTGACACCAAATGAGACCAAATGGTAACAAGACTTTATGGTTGGAAGAGGAAGCCATTTTCATCAGTAGTGTAGCCACTGACTAACTAACTATCCATGCTTGAAACCTGAATTCGGGGACACACACACACACACACACAGAGAGAGAGAGAGAAACAGAAGCGGAACTTGTTGGTAAGAAGGGACTCAGTGGGATTACAGAGGTAGGTAGGGGTATGTATGATCAAATATAAACTTGTCAAAAATAACTTTTGAAATGACACAAAAGTATACAGTCATAAGAAATGTTTTAAACTCACATGAGAACACACACAGGTATACAACAATAGCTTTGCTGCAGTGAGCGAGGCTATGATAGGGGATGCCTAAGACTTCCATTCATAAAAGTGTGGGCTAAAATAAGTAGAATAAAAATATATGTTGAAGAAGAAAGAAAGATGAAATGGTTCCAGCTTGCTCATATATTTTTAAAACGGATGGTGGTGGGTAGCCAACCACTGTGGTATTGCATTTAGAAACATCTTTCAGAGTACTGTAACCATTTTATTTTAAAATGTCAATATTTGCAATATACCAGACCATGTATTTCATGTAACTATTTAAACTTAAGAAAAATATTTGAATGCTGCAACCTAAAAATGTACATGAAGCTACATGGGTTTTTTTTTTTTTTTCTTAAGAAGTCTAGGAAAAACGTTAGGACTGTGTGTGTGTGTGTGTGTGTGTGTGTGTGTGTGTGTGTGTGTGTGTACACACCGGCATGCACACTTGGGGGAGGTCGTAGGGTGCATTTGAAGGCTTGCTTGCCAGCGATGAAACTGGCATTTGCATGCAAGAGGAAGCTGTCTAGAATGCATGCAAAATCTAGGGCTGTAAAAGTTCCCTGGGTCTTTGCCAGCATGTCACAGGCTTTCTAGGGGGGGAGGCATTCTAGAGGGAAGTGGAACTGCCACAGGCTCTGGGCAGGTGGGAAGGGAGCACTCATTCACTCTGTGAGTGAATGCTCTTCAGTCCTTTGGGCTAGTTAATATTAGAGTTTCTCTCAAAAATGCCCCTTGTGCCCTATAGATTCAAGTAAGTTCTGTCTGCTGTTCTGCACTGCCGCATCTTTCCTCTCTTTCCCTTTTTTGTTAGGAAGTTCCCCCGCACCAGCTCAAAAGGTCTGGCGCGGACAGAAGTGGGGGGGCTGGGGGCGTGGGGGCGTGGGGGCGTGGGGGCTGCATATCCTGCCCTCACTTTCTGGCTGGAATCTAAAGTTTTCTCATTCTGTTTCCAAGCCTATTTCCTGGGCAATAAGATGTGGATAATGAGAGTGCAGGGAGAGGAAATGGGCAGATCGCCTGGCACAGGGATCCGCCTGCAGTCGGAGGTGGGCACCCAGCTGCAGGCAGCAAACAGTTGCTAATGAAGCAGCGAAATATCATTTCCAGTCCATGAGAAAAGTCGGAACATCTCCCTCCTCTACACTCAGGGGGCCCAAGAAGAGTTCCCAGACCTGCGAGTCTCCTTTAAGTAACTTGCCAACTTGGAGTGATGCAGCAGCGGAGCTTCCCGCCCCTCCTCCCACAGCTGCTGGGCCTGGCACAAGCCCGGAGCTATGAGGTCATGTTCATGCCACGTGACCGCTGCTGCATCTGTCAACTGTGATACAATTACTAAGACAGTCAGTCAGGGCGATTATGACATTCAAACCTGCTCTTGCCTCCTCCTCCTCCTCCTTCTCCTCCTCCTTCCACTGGCCCCTTTCATAACCAAGGGATCGTCTCAAAAGTGCAGGAATCCGAAGTGTAAGCCTTCCAGCCAAGACAACTTCAATTTCAAAATAGGAGGTTAAGAAGAGATGAAAACCACCAAGATTGCAGTTCCTGCTGCTGCAGTTTGAAAACCACGCTTGAGCCCTGATCTCAAAAATATTTTCTGTTGACGCAATTTAGCATATGCTTTAGCAGTCTCTTAAAAACACAAGTGGAAACAATTCAAACTGGGGCAGGACTTTAGGTACCCCCAAATCAAATATAGAATGACATTGGATAAATCAAAGTATATAAAACAATGCAGAACCAGGAAGTCACTAAGAACGGCTCAGCCGTTAAGGACACCAGCCCATTGGATGCTCAGCAGCCACATGGTGGCTGACCACTGTCTGTAACTCCAGTTCCAGAGGATCTGACACTCTCTCCTGGCCTGGAGAGTACCAGACACCACCCACACAGGCCATATACATACATACAGGCAAAACTCAAACAAGTAAGACAAAAGTTTAAAAAAAAAAAAAAAAAAAAAAGCAATAAAAACTCATC
This sequence comes from Acomys russatus, assembly GCF_903995435.1. Lineage (NCBI taxonomy): Eukaryota > Metazoa > Chordata > Mammalia > Rodentia > Muridae > Acomys > Acomys russatus. The sequence goes on along the minus strand of NC_067137.1, from coordinate 6,874,699 downwards.
TCCAAGAATGCTTTGTGACAGGGAGCAAGCATGAGACGCCAGAATGGCTGGTATGGAGGGAGCACTTGCTGACGAATTCTTACACTGGAAGAAGCAAGTACCACAATTACCCTTCTAAAAGTGTGCCTGGAAGAAGGAAGCTGACTGGGGTTAACTAGCCTACTAATGTATGAATACTGAGACTTAGGGTTTATTCGAAGGGTGATGTGGCAGAGCCAGGATTGACTTAAGTTTCATATTGGTCTAGGCTCCAACCTTCTAACCCTCACGCACTTAATTGCTTATCACAATAGCAGTGAGTAAAGCAAGTAAGTAAATAATGAGACCATTTTAAATCATATAATAGCACTGCATATGGACCATTAGGCCAACAGTGTACATATCTGTACAAACATAAGCGCCCCATCACAAAACACTTACAGAAAAAGAATGGAGCTTGGTATGGTCCATGCTTGCATTCCTAGCACTTGGGAAGTAGAGGCAGGAACATTAGGAGTTGTTCAGCCTTGATGACACAGTGAGTTTGATACCAATCTCTCTCTCTCTCTCTCTCTCTCTCTCTCTCTCTCTCTCTCTCTCTTTCTCTTTCTCTCTGCAGATCTCCATATTTTTACTATGGTATCCCTCAGTAGCATAATTAGATTAAATGTCACATACAGATTCATTTTACTTTTTAAAAAAATATTTATTTATTTATTATGTATACAAATCTTGTTATAGATGGTTGTGAGCCAACATGTGGTCCCTGGGAATTGAACTCATTACCTTTGGAAGAGCAGTCAGTGCTCTTAACCTCTGAGCCATCTCTCCAGCCCCTATTTTACTTTTTAAAGTGTGTTATAGTGTCATATACTGTAATGGAACCTTGAAAGTAGCTCAGCCGTCAACTACTACTGGATCCACTAAATTATGAAACATATTATTTCCAATAGTCTATGGACATTGAAAATGAAAATTATAGCTGAGCAATGATGGCCACACCTTTAATCCCAGCACTCAGGAGGCAGAGGCACACAGATCTCTGTGAGTTCAAGGTCTGGTCTACAGAGTGAGTTCCAGGACAGCCAAGGCTACACAGAGAAACCCTGTCTTGAAAAAACAAAAACAAAAAAGGAAATAAAAGTTACAAAGACCCATAATCCCATTATGTGAAAAACCTGGGTATAAAATGGTAAATAAAATAAGTATATTGTGCACAATCATTTAAAGATATTTTTTATTCAGCAGGGAAAGTGAGCAGATGGCAATTTTAAAAGGCTGGTCAAATTTTAAACATCAAAGACTAAACTTTAAAAGTTTTAAGACTTTTTAAACTTTCTGAACTTCCAAAATATTTTCTTATTTCTTGTATAATTCTTGTATAGTAAAAATAATCCCATTAAGTTAAGGCTGGGTATCAAAATTAGCACAGAACACATAGAACTTTCTGGCTTTTTTAGAGCACTCTCTATGTTGTCTCAGCTCATTGTCAAAACACCCCAGTGAAAATAGGCATTTCTTTCCTGCCTTACTAAAAGGAAAGCTGGGGCAGAGAATGAGTGAGTTACTAGATTACTCCAGTGAATGGCCTCAACCCGGGGCTGGAGAAATGGCTCAGCGATTAAGAGCACCACCAGCTCTTCCAGAGGTCTTGAGTTCAATTCCCAGCAACCACATGGTGGCTCAGACCATCTATAAGGAGATCTGGTGCCCTTTCCTAACATTCAGGTGTACATGCAGATAAAACACTCATACACAATAACTAAATACATAAATACATAAATAATCTTAGCCGGGCAGTGGTGGTGCACACCTTTAATCCCAGCACTTGGGAGGCAGAAGCAGGCAGACCTCTGATTTCGAGGCCAGCCTGGTCAACAGAGAGAGTTCTAGGACAGCCAAAGCTGCACAGAGAAATCCTGTCTCAAAACAAAACAAAACAAAGCCTGTTAGTGATCTTCCCATCAGTGCCCCTGCCCCTCCCATTCTTATATTCTTATGACCTCAAAACACTGGAATACAAGCAGGAATATAAGCTGCTGTTATGAAGACCTCAAGCTCCTAAGATCCTACTGTGGTGGGTAGGCAGGAAGTGCCCTATCCATACTCTCTGGGGACATCTATGGCCTGAAGTATTCTCCTGCCCTTCTCCAATCCCATGGATCATTGCCACCTTTGTACCCAAAAGCAGACTTTCTGGGAGAAGCCTGGGTTCCATCTCCCAGGTTTTGTGGTGACAGAGCAAATCAACAATGACAACAAAGTACACCTTGAGGGTGGGGTGGGGGTGGGGGGCAGGGTGGAGATGGGGGCCGGGTGGGGGCGGGGTGGGGATGGCAGCTTTTTCAGAGATTCATCAGTACCCACTGGGAGACAGCGCCCCCCCTTCCCATCCCCCTCCCCCCACCCCCACCTCCCAGACAGGACAGGTGCCACGGCCTAGCCTCATCTTCCTACGGTTCTCCTACGAGGGCTCAGTATCTCCCCAGCCCCCTCCAGTTACTCCTCTTGTAACTGCTGTTGCATGGGTCCTTGTTGTGACCGTAAAAAACGAATGGTGACAACCTCAGGCTGTTCAGACTTGTTTTCAATCCCAGGAGCTGTATTAGCTGCACTGCTTCCTTGCTCCCTCGGGACTTTAGAGTCAAGCAGGCATTTGGCAATCTGGGTGTCCTGGGCTCCTGGGCCTCCTGTAGCATCCAGGACAAGAGCCGTCTGTGCTTTGGGGTCCTCCGGGATGACGCCAATGTCACCCTCCATGGGCTCAGAGATGAGTTCACTTTCATCGCTCTCAGGAGATGCCACCGAGGATGTGGGTCAAGAGTCCCAAGGCCTGCATCTTAGTGCCCAGATGGGGGGTGGGGGTGGGGAGACCCCTTTTATTGTGTCTTCAGACAATAGTGCCCTCTCCCTGTAAAAGAGGGCTACTGCGTGGGAAGGGCCCACTGACCTATGAGCTTGCTCAGGGATGGGGTTTAGCATGGAAAGGAGAAAAGAACAGTGTCCCCAGTTGGTCAAACAAGGGGCCACCATCGCTCTTCAGAGATGCGAGTAGGGCTGCGGCTGGGCCCAGAGTAACCTGGAGGCCCATTTCTAAGGGTCAGTACCAGAGCCCTGCTGCATTTGCATTGTTGCAAGTCTGGTGTCCCAGCTTTCTCTGGGACTTGCCTCAGGTCCAAAGCATCCAGCTGCTACACTTCAGGAAGCAGAGCTAAATCTATGTTGTTGTTGTTGCTGTTGTTGTTTCTTCCTCTGTTTGCTGACAGACCTAACTCTTGATGAAGCACACATACGTGTGGCAGCGGTGGGTTCAGATTCCCCAGCTTCCCTGGGAGGGGGCAGTTGTCTCCACGGTATCAAGGGCACTGTCAGCATAGCCTCTCTGCCTTGCAGCCACCAGTTTGCCTCACTCCTCAGGAGGACTCGCTAATGAGAAGAGCGTGGGGGGAAGGGCTGTGCCTGCTTGTGGGTTCTCACAGGTGGCTCCAAGAACACCCTTTCTTTGGGAGGGAGAATGTGATTGATAAAGAGTGCAACCTGCTAACAAAAAGAATGGACAAGCAGTTCTAAAGCACAGGCTCTGCAGGTAGGGCACATGCAACTGTCAGCTCCACGGCGGGCCACCACCCACGGCAAGTTAGTACCAGAGGCACGCAGATTTGAAGGCTGGAATATGCATTCCCACTGCACCCGTGGAGGCCTCTGGCACAGGCCCTCCAGAGCACCCCAGTTTGTCCACACAGATGCAAAGCAAGGCCCTGCTCCTGGAAGACAGAGGTGCAGAAGCCCCGGAGACATTCAGGCAAGAAGCAAAGCAGGAGGTATAGTCTTCCTCAAGTTCAGCTGTAGCTCTTCCTTGTAGGAGCAATAGAGATGGATTTTCTTGTCAAACTCTGATTCTAAAGTACCACAGAGGTATTGTTTCTTAGACCCTTGGGTCATAGCCCCTTTCCTTCTTACAAACCAGAAGAGGAGAGACTCCCTTCCGGAATGTCCACGAATGCTCACCCAGAGCCTCTTGTGTCATCCAGCACCAGATGAAAAAGCAACATGCGGCAGGGCTACAAAGAACGAAGATGGCCCCTGCCTGGAAGGCAGTGTGTGGGAAGTGGGACGGGTGGGAAAGTGATGACAGTACATAAAGGCTTCGCATGCTGAGCCATCAAAGGGATATGGTCCATGTGGCCGGGAACTGGCAAGTGTCAAGGCTTGATTGCACACCCCCTTTTGTACTGCTGAAGGGACATACTGGATGATTATACTGGAGCCATGGGGGTGGCGGGGGTAGGAGGAGGAGGAAGAGAAAGAGGAGGAGGAGGGCAAGGGTAAATAATGTGTGGCGTGTCAACTCTGTGAGTAAGAGAATTTGGCAAAACATGGAGACATGGAGATGGGACTTAGGAGAGAGAAGATTCAGTGGCCTCTCTGATCCAGAATCCGAGCCCTTTCCTGGGGCCCTAAGAGACTCTGCCCCTGGACTTGGTAGAACACCTCAGCTTCCTAGTAACCTGGCCCCAGACCTGTTTGGGTCTCACCGGGGGTTTGACTCAGTACATGGTCCTAGCCAGACAGGGCATAGCATTTGGTCCAGAAAGTTGCTTGGAGTTTCTTCTGTTCCAAACCTTTTAATCAGTGGTATGTTCTCAATCAAGCACTGATTAAACTTGAAAGCATACACACCCACACAGAACTAAAACACGGAAATAGTGGGGTCCAGTGTAAAGTAAAAACGAAGGCTCCTTTGTTTAAACAGCAGAGGGAAGTGTGGTGATGACGTAGGAAGTGCTTTCTTCTGCAGTCTCTCCACTTTTCATGCTTGTTTACTTTTTAATGTCTTCCTAAATAAAGAAAAATTAACACAGATTTTACTGTTCATTTATGAATGTTTGCCTCATATGTGTGTACACCATATGTGTGCCCGGAGCCTGTAAAGGCCATAACAAATTGGGTCTCCTGGAACTAGCATATTGGTTGTTTTTATACAACTGTGTTTGCTTCTCTTGGCTTATTTCCTAACCTGTCTATCACACAAATAATTGAGACTTTCATATATGTGTATAAAGCTTTACAACACAATCTTGAGCAGCTTTAGTCTGTTCTTAACTCTCTATGCTATCCTGTCCTACTCCCAGCAAACGCCCCATCCATACTCACATTTCAAAGCTTTCCTAGACTCCAGCTCCCACCTCTTGACCTTCCTCGGACCTCTCCCCATGCCTGAATCCCCTGCTTCCTCTCCTAACTCCTCCTCCCTGGCAGGAAGTCCAGCCCTATTCTCTCCTCTGCTTATCCTTTGGCTACAAGCTGTTTTATTGACATATCAGCGGGACAATTGGGGAGCAAAGTTTACATAACATTGAGACAGGAGATCAGAATTTACACTACACTAGAGTTAGAGGCGGATGGTTATGAGCCACCATGTGGGTGTTGGGAACTGAACTCAGGTCCTCTGAAAAAGCAACAAGCTACTTAACCACTGATTATACACAGATATCCAGCCCCACTATTCATTTTATGCTATGTAATGGCCTCATGTAAACAAAAACGAGCAGAGTTTGTGTTTCTTGGCTTCTTGCAGAAAGTGCTTTAAGCTGTCTGGGAGAGAAAAGTGTAATCCCACAGACATTCAACTATCCAGGGGTCTGGGGATTCTTTGCAGGCCACAGGGATACCCTCAGGGGCTCTGGAGGAGCCTACCTTCAACCTTGAGCCCAGAACGTGGGACGACTTGTGGGTTTTCTTTTCCATCAACCTCCAGAGCTCTGCACTGTGTCTGAACTGAGATCAGGGATGTCTACCAATGCAGACCCTGAGCTCCGTAGAGTATAGACAGCCCCCTCTCACCCACCACGCACACAGGGGTAGAATGTTAGCTGGTCGGGTAGAAGGCTGGGCCTTGGATCAGCAGAAAGACGGGAGAGACAGGCCAAGAGCAAACCCCAGGACCCCAGCCAAGGCTCCAAACCCATCGTGCATACCCCAGGGTCCCACTGACGCTTCTCCGACAGGATGTGTCTCCAAAGATGCCATCAGGAATCTCAAGGCAGTAGCTACAGGAACATTAAACACAAAGTGTAGTTTCTGATTGCCTGAGGCTTCTCTGAGCATGAACCTGGGGAAAATGCACAAGACACACATCCATGATATTGGCCCTCATTAGCTACTACTGTCATAAACTACTCTAGCTGAAACAGGAGAAGAAAAACACACTTCAGATTTGAATATGCGTAGAGCCTGGGACGGACACACAGGTCAAAGGCACAATTTGCATCTCACCTGGGATGAAGCTGACAGACATCTTCACTTCCTTCATAAACACAGATGAGCTACAGTTTGATTTCTAAGCACAATTTGGACTTTATTCCAAAAGTTAACAACATGTAATGTTTTTAGCTATTCTAAGCTAGGAAAGAACTACAGAGGAAGATGAAGGTCCCTAGCTCCCGTTGTCCAAATGACATAGGCCTTCACAACTCGACGGTTCAGCGCAAGATTCCCAGAGACTTATATAAAGAACTTTCTATTGGCATTATCTCCAAACAAAGCTCTTCGTATCTCTGGCATCATTTCCAGGGCTGCGAGATTCAGCCGACTTTCCAGGGTATTGGAAACCTTTATTCTCTGATCGCCGCTGTACACCTCCACGCCTCCCGCGGCGCCGGAAGCCAGGTACGCGACCTGATCTACCTGGACATCCGAATGTTTCCGGCAGAGCATCACGAACTCGGGGACGGCTCTCTGCACCGCAGCCTCCACCAGGTGCAGGTCCTGTGGCCTGCATCGGACAATCATCACAGGCTCCAGCAGCCGGAGCAAGGCTTGGAGCACGAGTTTATCCAGCAGCTCCTGGTAGGTATCCACGTCTGACACGATTCGGCTCAGTCTCATCTTGGCGTCCCTGAGCAATTCCAAGATGAGGTTGTCTCTGGCTCTCAGGACCGCGATGCGTGCCTGGTTCCTCATGGTGGACAGCTGAATCTTTTTCTGCTGCTCTATCTGTTTCTCCTTCTTCTCATAGTAATCCATGATCTTCAGGCGCTGGGTTTGCACTAGGCGGCCTTTCTCAATGTTGAACTCCTCCTCCGCCTTGGCGTCGATCTCCTCCGCCTTCTCGTTGGCTTCCTGCTCGATGAAAGCCATCATGTGCTTAATTTGCTTCTGCACGTCGATGTCAGTCAGGGCCATGGCTGCTCCCAGAAACGGGCAGAGGGAGGACTTGGTGGACCTTCTGGTGCCTTCGATTTAGAGCTGAGTTTCCGGAGTGCTGCTAATGTTCCAGTCCCTCCCGGTGGAGTACACAGAGAAGGAAAGGGGAAATCGGAGTCGCAAGGGAAGTATCCTAAAGACGGAAAGTGATTTGTAGGAAACTCTTCCCTGGGAACGGAAGCTTCCGCCTCTATTCCATCCCTCATTCACTCATTGTAGCCCAATACTAGGAAGTTAGGGCCATTCTAGGCCAGAATTCTCTAGGTGGTGATGACCAAGACTCAGATCCAAGCCAGTGGAGTAGAAATACCAAATCAATACATAAACACAAAGAATCTCTCAACGTGGGGCTGGAGAGATGGCTCAGTCATTAAGGCCCGAGTTCAATTCCCAGCATTAACACGGCTACGGCTCACAGCTACCTGTAACTCTAGTCCTAAGAGGATCTGACACCTTGTGATGGCCTCTGCAGTCACTGCACATATGTGGTGCGCAGATATATATGTACACAAACCCCCAAACAGGCAAACTTTACAAAAACAAAGATTAAAAAGTAAATAAGCACATTATAGTATGGGAGGGACTGAGGAGAATCATGAGACCCTGTTAATGCAGGATTCAATCCAGGAAGCCTGCTCGGAGGCAGAGGGCTTCACATAACCTCTAAAGGTGCCAAGAGAGCATAGCTAAGCGGATAAAAGCCCTCTGGGGCGAGGTGTGGGGTTGAGGAGGCCAAAGGCAATCTTTTCACCAGGATGGTTTCCAAGCTCGTGTATGTATGTGAACCCCCTGGGGGACCTTTAAGAAGAACTCCACCTTTGAAGGTCTCGCTCCATACTTGCTGCTCATCATTCACCCACTGCCATCCAAATCTCTGCCGGTGTCATCTGGGATTCTGTATCTTAAAAAGACTTCCTCAAAGTCTAGAGAGTAAGCGTGCTTGCCAGACAGCCCTGACAACCTGTGTTTGTCCCCAGAACCCCCTCTGTGGAGCCGTCCTCTGACCTCCGTGAATGCACTAAGGTATGTGTGCGTCCACACTCACAAACCCTCCTCATAACATATCCTAACCAATAATAATAGTAAGGAGAAGGGGGAGGGGAAGGAGGGGGGAAGGAGGAGGGAGAGGAGGGGGAGGGGATGGAGGGGGAAGGAGGAGGAGAACCCTCAAATTTGAGATATGATTCAGTGGTAGAGCATTTGCCTAACATGCACATGACCCTGGGTTTCATCCTAACACACCAGAAACAAAACAAAACAAACAAATAACAAGGAGCAAAAAAGACTTTTCCTACCAGGGCCATAAAATGCTGTCCTTTGGACATGAAATGGCCATGACACTCCTGACCTTATAAGAGCCGTAGTTGCCTTCATAGGGCCCACATAAGACTAAGCATTCCATCATAGACAGATGAGGGGTTGGTGGGCTTCCTGCCCTGCCTCCCCAGGAAAGCTAATGGTAGCTGCCAGAGGAGAGAGAAAGCCTTTTTCTTCAGTAATATAGGCATCTGTGAGTGACTCTTGTGACAGTAGATCGCCCCACACCCACTCACGTGAGTGACCTGGTTAAACCCAGTGGGTCACAAAGCAAAACAAAACAACTAAAAGACAAGCAAGCATGGTGAGAGGGAAGAAAGCAGGGTAGGGGAGGAGAGGAAGGAGGATAAGAAAGGATAGGATAGGAAATTGTCAAAGAATAATTTGATTTTTAAAAACTCTCAAAAAGAAATCTCATCAAGCTCGGGAAAATGTCTGAATGAGAATATTCAAAAAAGAAAATGTAAAAAGAACTAAATAAAATTTTAGAGCTAAAAAAAAAAAATAATAATTGAAAAGACATTAGAGGCCTGACTAAGATGTGGCTCAGTGGGCAATAATGACACTCGCCACCAGGCCTGAAACCCTGAGTTTGATCCCTAAGACCCACGTGGTAGAAAAGAACCAGTTCCAGGAAGTTTTCCTTCAGACTCTACACCTGGTGGCACATGCCTCTCCTCCCAGCTCCTTGGGGGAAGAGGCAGGTAGGGCTCTGTGAAGCTGAGGCGAGCCTTGTCTACATAGTAAGTTCCAGAGCAGCCAAAGCTAGAGATCAAGTTCCTAAATAAAATAAATTTTTTTATCCAAAAAGAACATCATTGAACTCATGTTAATTGGAAATATCCTTTTGAAAGCCAAGGTTTTTCATCAACGGCCGAGGGTTCCCTGTCCCTACATAGATTTAATCCGTAATAAAAGGCTCCCAAAGTGACTCTGCTGCTCCTCGGCTTTTGGAGCCACTCTTGATGAAAGGACAAAGAGTGTGAGATATAGGACACCCCCAGGCATGTGGGGGGGGGGAACAAACACACCAGGCCAGCTCTTACCACTTCCCTGCCAGGAGCCGCCTTTGGTCTGGCGCCGGGAGTCTGACACAGAATGTGGAACTTGGAACACACACTGGAACCTGGCACTGCCGTATCCTTCTGTACACATGACTTTGGCTGTCCGACCAGGCAGCTCCACTTCACAGAGCCAGGCCGCCGCCCCTTAGGAGGGCTGGCCAGTTCTGCCAAGAAGAGTCCAAGACAGGACTCCTTGGCACCTGGGCTGTAGCCGGGGGCTTAATCCCTGCACACTCAGAATTTCAATTAAGTTGGCACAGAGTTGTTGGCCCCATCCTGAGGTGGGCTTCCCTCAGCAGACATGTCTATAGACCCAGGATTCCAGTTTATTAATTTACTAATGAAAAATTACAGCTGCCGTGCTCATGGGTCACAGTTTCTTTTCTTGAAGGCGAGGTGCCTGGGGAGACAAATCTGAAGACCGTTTAACAAGAAAGCCGTCAATGACCATTCGCCAGATGGTCTTCAAGAAAGTCACTCCTTCTATCACAGGGCTTCAGGGTGCCCTTTCACGTTGGTAGCACCTCTCTGGGCGCAGATGGGGCCACCTCCCCGCCGCCGCCCCGCCGTGCAGGCTTCCCAGCAAGGCAGCCCACTGCTGCCCAGCTCCTCACTGATCATGCACAAGATTTTCTGAAGCAGCTCGGATTCTCCCCTCATTGCCAGTTTCCACAGGAGCATGATGGGAATGTGATGGCATCCATATCGTGGGGCCAATGCTTAAATCAAAGTGAAGCTTTATCCCAGTGGTGGGCAGAGCCAGTCTGCGCACATGGTAACCGCTATCAACACACTGCTCCTATGACCTCTCTTGGGTTTGCGTGGCACTCCTCATAGCAATGCCTCTTTGGCGGAAAGGATCTAGATCAGAAGTGACCTTCACTCACTAGCCGTGCCCGCTTTATTAAACTTAGCAGGCCTGGTGGCCTCATGCAGAATCCAGCCACACCCTCAGAGATGGTGGGTAAAGGTCTGAATTCCAAGGCCCTGGGCTCAGGCTGGGGGCATGGATGTCTCATCACAAGCCCCCAGCCAGGCAGATGCAGCAAGTCCACAGGCCTTGTGGCTCTCTCCCAGGGCACCAACTTCTACAGCATTCACTCAGGCTGGACTTGGAAGCAGCTGCAGGGTGCACTGAGCGAATGTGTCATGTGTCAGCCTGTCTGGGGTAGAGATTATGAGCTCACGACGATGGCTTGGGGATTTAGCAAAACGACAAACCAAACTGAGAGATCTCGTCTGCTTTGGCAAGAGGGCTTAAAATGGCATTGGCCCTGCTCACATCTGGGGCTGGGGCAGGGGCTGGGGCCCCTAAGACAGACAGACACTTCCCAGCACCTACCCCACGCACAGCAACGGGGCACCTTCACTGCTTCAAATCCGAAATACGAGCCCAGCTTCACCTAGCAGTGTGTGTTGACTCTGTTCCCTCTGGCAAAATGTCCACTTGGCTAAATCCCACCTTCACTTTCAGATTCCTTTGAGAATGACATTGCTTCTTGGGCCTTTGGACTCCTCCTTAGAGTGACAGCAATCCTGAGCTGGGCCCAAGAAGCCTGGACTCCATCAGAGGCAGGCACAGATGAACGCTAATCCAGTGCAAATGATTGAACTAAGGGCTTGGAGTAAGAAGGGAAAATGTCTTTTCTTCTTCTTCTTCTTCTTCTTCTTCTTCTTCTTCTTCTTCTTCTTCTTCTTCTTCTTCTTCTTCTTCTTCTTCTCTCTCCCTCCCTCCCCTGTCTTCTTAAATTGCAAAATACAGCATAGATTCAAAAAGCGCACAGAATGCAAATGTGCATCTTAATTATTACTAGGCAAATGTTTGGTAACTACCACCCAGGTCAAGAAAGGAAACGTCAAGGGCCACTGGCCACCCACATCTCAGTGGGTGAAGAAGGTGCTTGTCACCACACCTCACGACCTGAGTCCCATCCCTGAGATCCACATGACGAATGGAGAGACTGACTCCCACAAGCCATGCTCTCAACCCCTAGACAAGTGCCATGGCATGTTCACAACAATACACAAACAACACTGCCACACAAAAGACGTTAGTTAAGTTTTAAAAAAAAAAAAAGAAAGAAAGAAAAAGAAAAAGAAATGTTGATAGCACTGCAGATGCTCCTACTGTGTGTGACTGTGGAAGGGAATTTTCAGAACTTGTGATTTTGTATCTGTGGGTGTGGGAAAGGGCCTAGGAGGAAGCATGCACTTGGAAGTTTCTGTTTCTTCCGTCCCTCACCTACGTGAAGCTGTGTGCATCCTAGGAAAGTGAGGAATCCTGCACCCAAGAGGAAGCCAGAAACCTTGCGCAGCTCCCCCATTCCAGCTGTGTGTGGAGGCATGCTTGAGGTCAGCTGTGTGTGGCATGGTTTCTCTACCCTGTCAAAGGGGAAGCAGCAGCAAATGTGGCCATCTGGACACTTGGCGATTGCCAAGTAACTAACAAGAAGAAGGGGTTTTCCAGACCTTGAAGCACGGGGCAATGTGTAGGGGCTGGTAAGTAGGTGAAGAGATTTAGGAAATCCTTTGGGGGGATTTCAGAATTAACTACATGGGAGGCGGGCATCCCCTCCTCTGTCTTTAGTAAATATTGGCTAAAGCAGGGTGTGAGGCGCTGTTTGGGAACCTGCAACAGAACGGACAATAAGGCAGGAGCCAGCGCTAGCTCCCAAGCCCTTGGTGGGATAGGAGACATGATTTGTAAGCTGGAAATCACAGACCAGAGGGTTAGGCATGGGCAACATCAATAAAGCTACAGGGATGAAGGGATCTAGCCTCCCGTCCTCTGGAGCCCATGGCAGGCTCTGCTATCGTGTATCGCTCTGCAGATAGCTCCCTCTTGCAGAAGGGAGGTTTCAAACGTCTGGGTGTTGACAATATAAGGGGAGGGGCAAGAGGATGGAGATAAATGGAAAGGTATATGCAGACATTTAGAGACACTCAGACAACAAAGAGCGAGGTTTTGGGGGGGACCCAGTACTTAGTTTGTAGTAAGTCACTAGAAAAAGACAGGACATGGGTTGAATTCACAATTGGGGATGCATCCAAGTTGACAGGAATGGCCCAAACTTCATGCAGACCCAATTTTTTTTTTATTTTTTAAAAACTTGTTATTCTTTGTGAATTCCACATCATGCACCCCAATCCCACTCATCTCCCCATCCCTCCATATCTGCCCTCTGCCCTTGCAGCAACCCCCAAGAAAACAAAATAAAACAACAACAACAACAACAACATATCTCTCCATGGAAGCTGTGGTATGTCACACAATATACTCCTTTGCTTTGCTTGCAAATGTTCATCTCAATGAGTCATTGGTTAGGTTCAAGGCCTCTGGCTTCTGCTACACTTTTAACACTAAACCCTCATGGGGACTCCTCTTGCCGTGTCAATGAGACCATGCAGCTTTGGATCTGCAGAATGGGTCCCTCCACGTCCTCAAGCCTCCATACATGGGCTAGATGTTGAGGTGAGCCAACTCAAAGCCCTAGATCTGGGCCTGGGTGAAGTCTGAGTTGGTCAGCTCACCAGCTCTCCCATACAGGGTTAGCTCTCCTGCACTGCCCAGGTGAGGGGCGGGGCCAGCTCTGGGTTCCCTAGGACATTAATACTGCCCGGGTGGCAACCCAGACCAGGGATGTCGCATTGCCTTTGGTGGTAGTATGGGCCATGGACATTAACACACACACACACACACACACACACACACACACACACACACACACACACACACACCTCGCTGCTGCAGGGCCATGGATCCAGACCAGGCCCTTAGTGCCAGCATGGGCTAGGGCATCACTATGGCCTCAGCTGGCATCACAGGCTACTCACACCAGGCTGTTCCTCACCACCCTCTTGGTAGACCCAATTCTTAATAGTGACTTGAGCTTCCCAGAAAGGCTTTTGGCTAAGATATGTGGGCAAGTACCTACCACTCAAGGTAAGAAAGGATAAAGGGAAAAGAGAGGCGCAGAGAACATGGCTGTAGGTTTCAGCTGAGTGACAGATCCTGTGGTTCCAAATAGGGTTGTAACTTGACCAAACTCTGGTCTAGGAAGACTCACCAGGTGGTGACAGAGGCAGAAGGGACCACCTGGCTAAAGCAGATAGGCACTGTGCACAGATGAAGCCGGGGGTGAGGGACAAGCCGTCAGTAACAAAGGGAAGGAGAGAGATGCAAGCTATCAGGTATGCCCCTTGGATGCAGCCCTCAGCTAGGCTGTGGGACAGTGGACCACATACAGTCTTAGAGACTCCAGCCTGGTGCCTAAGCAAGCTCTGGTCCTGGCTGCAGAACATAAAATGCTTGTTGGGGCCAGGCAGAAAGGGGAAGAGTGAGTCAGACAAGGCCAGGAAACATTTCTTCAAAAATAATTTACATTAAGAATCTACAACTTCTGTGCAAGAGAGAAACTCTGTCTCAAAAAACCAGGAAAAAAGAAAAAGAAAGAAAAGAAAAGAAAAAAGAAAAGAAAAGAATCTACAACTTAGCTTCATCCAAGACATCTGCAAGACACGCATTTCGAAGCAGAAAAGTCGGGTTCTCCCCAAGAGCAGTTTGCATCGAATTAGCATAGCTTGGTTTCCAGGAACAGTGTCCTCCACAAGAAAAGCCCTTGAATTCTATCTCACCTCTGGGTGACACAAACAACCTTGAAAAAGTAGGGCATCTCCAATATGCTGGGTTCTCCACGATGAGGCTGCAACTTCACCAATGGCCTCTCCTGGCTTCTTCGGGGACTCCTACTGTGCCACACGGTGCCAAGCCTTCATTTCTCCCCCCTCTGGGGTTCTCAGTGCAACTGAAGCTGGCCTTCACCGGTAACCTCCCCTGACACTTCATGTACCATGCCTCAGATCCTCATCTCCCTTAACCCCTTCAGTCCCAGGCTTTCCTGTGGGATACTTTTACAAGTTACCAAGTTCATTTGTCAGCTCGAAATGCAGGCCTGGACCCTCTGGACCACAGCTTTGCGTCTTGTCCCTGAGGAAAAACTTTACAGCTTCACCTCAGCAATGCCCACCCCCCTTCTCTCTCCTCTCGGTTTTTTGAGACAGGGTTTCTCTCTGTAGCCCTGGCTGTCCTAGACACTGGCTTTGTAGACCAGGCTGACCTCGAACTCACAGAAAGCCTCCTGCCTCTGCCTCCTAAGTGCTGATTATGCTGGTCTCTTCTTAATCGTGGATGCTTTTTCAGCCCTATGTAACCAGCATTGATTGTCCCAGTAAAGCAAAGATTTCACTTTATGGGTGCTGGTCTCCTACTAATCACAGCTAATTCTTCAGTCTCAGCTGACCAAGACCCATAGATTCTCAATTAAAAATATCAACAGTGCTAATAGTCTTGGATTCCCTCTGAAATGTCCCAGCTAGGCTTCCACCGTCTGCATTGCTCTCAGCATTACCTTCTGCTTAGGCAAACCCCAAACTCTTGACAGCATTTGCAGACAAAACTTAAAAATGTTTCCAGAATCCTCCCCTAAACAGCATGGCCAGGTCTGCCATAGTGACAATCCATTCTCTGATACCAGCTCCTGTCCTAGCTTGCTTCCTATTCTATGATAAAACATTGACCAAAACCAACTCAGGGAGGACAAGGTTTATTTCCCCTTACAGCTTACAGTCCACCATGAAGGGAAGTCAAGGCAGGAAGCTGGAGGCAGGGGCTGAAACAGATGATGGAGAGGAATGCTGTCCCGGGCTTGCTCACTCAGCCTCCCTTCTTATACAACCCTGGACCACCTGCCTAGGAATGACACCACCCACAGTGGGTTGGGGCCCTCCCACACTAATCATAAATGAAGAAAAGGCTCAACAAAGCCAGGCAATGGTGGTGCATGCCTTTAGTCCCAGCACTTGGGAGGCAGAGGCAGGCAGATCTGTGAGTTTAAGGTTAGCCTGATCTACAGAGTGAGTTCTGGGATAACCAGGGCTAGACAGGGAAACTGTCTCAAAAAAACAAAACACACACACACATACAAAAAGAACCCAGAAAACAACAACAAAAGAAAGAAAGAAAAGGAAAAAGGGAGGGAGAGAGAGACAGAGAGAGAGAGAAAGAGAGAGAGAGAGAGAGAGAGAGAGAGAGAGAGAGAGAGAGAGAGAGAGAGAGAGAGAAAGTTAGTTAACAGATGTGCCCATAGGCCAGTCTGATAGGGACATTTCCTTAAGTGAGATTTCCTCCTCCTAGGTGACTCTAGTTTATGTCAAATTGACAAAAATTAGCAAGCATACGTCAGAGGATGTGACTCTGACACCAAGAAATGGCATCTGAAAAAGAGACATGTTGGTGAGTAGTCTGCTGCCCTCGCAATGGAACTGAAAAGGCCTGTCAGTGAAGGTTGAATAAGTTACTGCAGAGCTTAGCTTCCCTGCCTCAGCTCCAAGGCCCCGCCCCCTGACCTCACACAGAACCAAGCTCCTCTAACCACTGGTAGGGAAGTGGACCTAGGTCATCAGGAAGCCTCCAGGGGACCAAGCCTAAGGGTGAGGTGGGTGAGTATCCCTGGGATATATCTCCTTTGAGGGAGCTGTCTGTCCAAGACCCCAGCCTGCAAGCTGAGAATCGCCCAGGAAGGAATACAAGTGTCCGTCAACCTCAGAGACACACGGCAGCCACGTGGGCTACGAGCCCTCAGCCTTACGTGACATATTCTGAGCAAGCACTGCTCTGACACCAAACTCACTCTCATCGTGTGTCTCCTCAGAGAAACACAGCTCAACCTCCGGCGCAGGGAAAGTTCTGGTTTACAAGGACGAGAGGGGAAATGTCTATCTCACATTGGCCCTCATCATGTCCAGGGTCTCTTCAGGGACTTCTTTAGAAAGAGAGCTATCCCCCCCGCCTTTTTTTTTACCTGTGGAAGCCAGCACGATGCTGCAATCACAGCTATGGGCCCACATGTGAATGGCTAGATGGGGGAAGACATAGTTTCCCCTGTAAACTGCCAGCAATCTTGGAGGTTTTCAGCCCTCATGTCAGAATGAGAGAGGACTGAGTGGATGACAAGGAGAGGGCACACAGTGGCCTGCTTGCAGTCACTTCCTCTCATACATCTTCATTGCTGGAACACAGGGCTCCACAAGAGTTTGTAGAGTATGCGGGACTTGTGTGGACTTGTCTGGAAGTGTCAAAGACTACGTGACTATAAGGCTGTCATGATTCTAACCTACACTCAAGAAAAAGGAGAGGCCAACCAGAGTGGTCCTGCCTCCTAGAACTGTGTCCCTGAGGCCTCTACATTAACCCTCCAGATACCAAATCAGGAGGTTAGGGGGAGCCCCGGAAAGGCTTGGGATAACTTCCCTGGGGGAGCTCAAGGCAGAGAGTGTTTCCCAAGCAAGGCAAAATTATTTCAGTACTTTTACAGCCCGTTTAGCCGTGGAGCATGGGATGTTGTAAGCTATAAGATAGATCTGGATCTATGGAACCTTCTGGAAGTCCCTGCACTTAGCGGAAGGTCTATAGTGTAGGACAAAGATATTTTTGCCTCCCTTACTGAGAAGTATTCTCTGCTGATGAAATGAGATGATTTGAGCCAAATTAAAGTATAAAGGCGGGTTTGTTGAGGGCAGCTCTCAGGTAGGTTTACCTGTCCCAAGGGACAGGGACAGGAAAGTCACTGTGCAGACAGGAAGACAGAGGGGTGGGGTGAGGGGAGGAAGAAAGAAAGAGAGTGGCAAGTAGCGGGGGCGGGGGGAGACACCAAAATGTCTGGATTATATAGTGAAGAGCCTCTGGGAGAGGGGGAACACAGCCCCTGGGCTGGAAAGTTCAGATAGAGACTGAGGGATGACAGGAGAACCTGGAGGCCAGGTCTGCTTCGGTATGTTAAATAGGCACCTCAGCAGCTAGTCCTGAGCCTGAATCCTAACTCATACCATGCAGCCTGCTGCCACCAATGTCCAGTCCTCTCATCCCTGTGGGACCAGAGAACCTGGACATGTGAGAGACCGGGATGGTGGCAGGGAACAGACAGGACTGAGCAGAAGCTGATGGCATGCTTGGGGTGCTCTGCACGGTTGTGGCAGGGCTGCTCCCTGTTAGGCAGTTACTTTCATCTTGGGACCCAGAATCCACCTTCCCCCAAACAGCTTGCCTTTTTTTAGGTCCTGAAGCACAAAGATCTCCTGTGTGCATGCTCTTTCCATGCATAGGAGGTCTAGTTGCACTGAACTATCCCTTGGTGTTCTTAGATGTGACCTGCCATTACGCCTGATGATTCTGAAGAGCAAAGAACACAGGCTGCACCAAGGGACTCTTACAAGAAGGTCTTGTGGGTTCAGACCCCATCTTTTCATTCTCCTTTTGCTTTTTCTCCCCCAGCGAAGATGCAATAACAAAGTCACATCTTGATAGCGGAGGCTGAGCCCTTTCCAGACAGAGTAGAGTCGCCAGTGGTTTGACTCTGAACTTCCCAAGATAACTACATGAGCAATACACGTCAACTATTTATAAATTAGCCGATCTAGCATGTTTTCTGAGGAATAGACGGATAGAGACAACACACAAATCGCATTGCGCCTGTCTCAGTTTCTTTTCTACCGATGTGATAAAACTTGGTGACCAAGGCAGCTTATAGAGGAATTTATTTTGGCCTCTGGTTCCAGACAGTTGGAATGCATAATGGCGGAGTGGGGGGGGGGGGCGGGGGCAGAAGCTGAGAGATGAGCTGAGAAGGAAACAGGGTCCAAGGAGTGAGGCAGAGGGTCTTGGAGGCTCAAAGCCCACGCACGTGGCACACCCCATCCAACAGCTCTTCTCAAAAAGCTCTGCCAACTGGGGCGTCTACAGGGGCTGTTCTCATTCAAAGTGCCATAGTACTATTTAATGCATGATATAGGACATTATACCAGGATATACTTCTGTTTCTGTTTTTCTATTCGTGTGTTATTCTTACTATAATGTTATTTCTATAGATGTTGTAAGCCATGCAAAATCTTCTGTTTTTTGCTTTCGAGGTCAATTATCTTCTTTAAAAAATTTAATGGCAAAGAAAAGTATAGCAGAAGTTTTTGTTTCTTTAAAAACTGTTATGTTACGTAAACAGGTCTTTGTTTTAATCCCAATTGTGGGATGTGAAGCTGCCTTTAGTTTGCCCACAGCTGATAATCGCCTCATGCAGGGTGTGGTCTATGCCAACTGGTAACAACCTTGCGTGGCAGAGAGAGGCACAGTCTTTGCTTGCTGGATTTAGTGGAATTTCTGAGGACTCTGGGAGAGTATGAATATCAGAGCCCAGAGAGAGGGAAGGGCTTCTAGGAGACAGATGGAGGAGGAAGAGGCTGCTTGTTTGCCCTGCTCTTTGCGTTCCTGGACTGCGAGATATCCTGATAATTGAGATTGGTACTTTCCCGAAGAACCCAATGACCCCAACCAGCTGGAACTAAGTCCAAAGAGGTCTACGTCCTTCTAATCTTCTTCCTCTCCTACCTAGAGCCAGGGAGTTGGAAGAGAGGTAGAGGCATTAAGAAACCAAATAAAACAGTTAAAAATAATGCCAACAGAAAAATGTCATAGATTTGTCTACATATTTTACCACTTCTGGGCTCTTAATTTCATTGTATAGATCTGACTTTTCATCTGGTATCAACGCCTGGAGGATTTGCTTGATATTTCTTGGAGTAAGGCTCTTATGATTAAAATTTTCTTTAAGAACCCAGAGAAATGGCTCAGGAGTTTAGACATTAGCTGTTCTTCCAGAGGACCTAGGTTCAATTCCCAGCACTCAGAACTGTCTGAAACTTTGGTCCCAGAGGATCTGATGGCTGCTCCTTGCCTCCTTGGGTACCAGACTTACATGTGGTACACATATATATTGGCAGAACATTCATACATATAAAAAAGAAATAAAATAATAATTTAATTAGAAATATTTAAGGCTGACTGTGGAGTCTAAGCTACGGCGACTTCTCCTCCTTCTTCCCAATGCTATGAAGACTCTCTTACACTAGACTCCTCAGATTTGCATTATTTCTCTTACACTAGACTCAGATTTGCATTATTTCTCTTACACTAGACTCAGATTTGCATTATTTTTCTCTTACACTAGACTCAGATTTGCATTATTTTTCTTACATTAGACTCAGATGATTTGCATTATTTCTCTTTATTTCAGATGAGGAGCTGGCTGTCCTACCTCTGTTCCGTGATACCTAGTCTTTTTCTTTTTTGCTCTCAAGTTTTTTTCTTTTTATTACTGATTTTTAGTAATTCCAGTATGGTGTGGGTTTTTTGTTTTGTTTTGTTTTTTGTTTGTTTTTTAAAATGGTTTACTTTGTGGTTTCCTTGCTTTGCAGGTATGGAAATTCTTGATCACTAATTTTCATGAAACTGTAATGTCTTCAAATCATCACTCCCCAGACCTTCTTAGAATCCAGATTTGTGTGCACAGAAAATCATTTAATGTTGCCGTGTGTGTGTGTGTGTGTGTGTGTGTGTGTGTGTTAGTTTACATGCTTCTATTGCTAGGTCTTTAGTGTCAACTATTAATGTTTCCTTTTCAATGTCCAGTGAATTGCTCCCTTCAGGGAGTGAACATTTCAACTCTAAAACTTCTATATGGTTCTAAACCCAAGCCTTCTATTTGCCTCTTGTTATGTTCATACTTTTCTTTAATCCTTTCTGCATATTTTAAACTTATATTTAAGTACTTGTCTGCTAATTGCATTGTTTCCTGGTTTGTTTCTGTCGACCTGGTTTGTTTCTGTTGACCAAATTTTCTATGATTTTGTTGCAGCATCCCTCCCATTTATATGTGCAGGAATTTATTTATTTATTTATTTTTGGTTTTTCGAGACAAGGTCTTTCTGTGTTAGCCGTGGCTGTCCTGGCTGGCCTCGAACTCACAGCAATCCACTTGCCTCTGCCTCCCGAGTGCTAGGATTAAAGGTGTGTGCCACCACACCCGGCTCTATGTGTAGTAATTTTTTAACATTCTTCTTCTTCTTCTTCTTTTTTTTTTTTTTTTTTTTTTTTTTTTTTGCTGGATACCTATATTTTGCTGCTAAAAACGGAGCTTTCTTTTTACCTGGCTGTGTTTGTTAATGAAGTTGTCCCCTCTGAGGCTCATCTCTAGCCCTTTTTGGGGAAAATGTCTAAAGTCATCTTGACACCAGAACTATACATAACCCTTCTACCGGAGTTGCCATTGAAGTCCCTGGACTTTCAGTGCAGTCTCTTCATACTGGCTAGTTGAAGCCCAAACATCTCCTGGGACATTGTGAACTCCCGTCCTTTGCTTAGCATGGCAGAATTTCACTCTACACATACGCGACTTGGTATCCAACAACCGACCCGGGGCCTAGGAGCCTTTTTCCTTCCCTGTGTTCTCCTCTGTGGTACCTGGCCTTGGATGGCCTCCCCAGAGATCTCAGGCGAGCATGGCCACTTTTCTTCTCTTGGTGCTACCGTTAAGAAGATGCTCCTGCAGAAAGTTAGCATCTTCTTAAGGGCTTTCCCAACACCATCCCTTTCTTCAGGAACTCAGCCCTGTCCTAGCCACGGTCTGATATCGGGGAAATGGTGGTTTTATGCAGTTGGTGGCCATTCCCACGTGGCTTACACCAGGAAGAATAGTCTAGTACTGTTGCTGTGGTAGAAGTGAATACCGCTTACATCGCTTACAACATTCAGTGTGATTCTCTTCTCCTCCACATCCTTCTCTGGAGGGTTCTGCAAGCAACAGAAACCATGGCTGGTCAAACAGAAAAGGCATGGGGAATCTTAAGAAAATCACCGATCGCATACGGGAGTTGTAGAAGGCCAGAGAAACTGAGGAAGACCGGAATGGTGTGCAGCATGCGGCTCAGGAGCTGCCCTGTAGGAAAACCACGCCCAGCACCCTTGCTGTCCCCACCTTTCAACAAACCCATGCATGTAGCTGCTGCTTGCTCTTCAGCCAGGAACTCAGTCACGCCACATCTACAGCCACTGCCTGCCCTGAGGTGCCACTTCCCCTGTGGCACGGGCTTCCATGACCACCACCGAGGCTGGGCCTCCAGACTGTGTGGAGCTTGTATCACTCAAGCTCCACTAACTCATGAATTTGGCAAGGCCTGAAAGCCTGCAGTGTCTAGCTCTATTCAAGGTGGGCACTTCTCTTCCCTTTGAGACCTCACAAACTTAGAGTACTTGCTCCTCAACCTTCCTCATGCTACAGCCCTGAAACACAAGCCCTCATGTTGAGGTGACCGCCCCCCCAGCCATAAAGTTATTTTATTTGCTACTTGATAACTACAACTTTGCTACTGTTACAAATCATAATGTAAATATCTGATGTGCGGGACATCTGATATTTGCCCCCACCCCCACCCCAGGGAGGGGAAGGGTCAGGACCCACAGATTGAGAACCGCTGAACTAGAAGCTGGTCCACATTCAAAGTGTGCTTCTGATGAGCAGTGACCAAAACACCTCTATGAAACAATAGCCAGCCATGATTTTGGCTGGTAGATGTCACTGACTCCACATATACCTAAGCGCCTCACGTATCTGCCACTTCTGGACCAGGAACTCAAGTATACCACTCTTCATATGGAAGCATGGGATAAGATACTCCCAGAGAACTCTGCGGGCCATCTTTCTTTAAGGCAGGTGGAAAGGGACATTTTCATTCCAGCAATGTCTAAGGCGGTGTCCTCTCCTACTGTTTAGCAATGGGCGGTGATCCCACAGGGCACAATGACCGACACTGGCAAAACATTACTAAGCTTAAACTCTACACCTCAGTGTCTGGGGTACGGCTCTGAATTTCTGGGAGGTACTGAGCTGAAAGGGAGGGGGTGAATCTGGTTACATCCACTTGGAAAGGAAAACCACATGAGGCAATTTTATTAGATTTGGTCATTAAAGTCCAATGACGCTGAAGAAGTCGATGCAGTGTTTAAGCCATTAGTACCCACCCCCCCAGCTCAAAATGCAATGTATGTTACCAAAGAAAGCGACTCAGATGGGAGGAGGAAGAGGAAGGAAAAGCAGGTGTCACTCGTGGCCAGGTGACATGAAGTCAGCGGGGTATGGGTGGCAGGAGGGAGTCCTCAGCAGTGCCGTGGCTCATGCTGAAGATAAATGTGTAGGGAAGAAGCATCTGGAAGGATGATGAGCGCTTTACTCCCTTGCTGATGATTTCCCAGAAGGAGTTTTTTTTTGGGGGGGGGGCGTCACGGGAGCACGGGCTGCTGTGTGGAATCGGCGGCAGCAAAGGGTGGATTCGGGATGGCTCTGCCTCATCTTCCTCTGCCCTGGACCTGATTCGCGCCTCACTTCTCCTCACTTCTGTCTTCAAGACTGTCATTTCCACTGTTGCTTCGGGAGACCTCGGAACTCTGGTGAGCAAACCAAGCTGTAACGGATGCAAAGATTCTCCTTCATAGGCCTATCACTTAGGAGGCACAGAATCCCGTCAGAAGGAAGCCCATGCCTGGTAGTAAGCGCTGACAGAAGCCACCCAAATGGCTCTCACAGTGATGGTTTTGTGGACGAAGTGTGCCCAAGTGTTAGGCAAAAGCCACCCAACATCTCACTGGCTACCATGACTGGCTTAAGGATGAACTAAATTTATCGAAGCAGAGGAAGTCTAAGGCCTTTTTTTTTTTTTAATTAGTGAGTAAAGGAAAAAGTGCTGATCAGAGTAAGTGGAAGACACGCCCCCCTCCCTGTGCTGTTACCAACCCCATAGATCCTGCCTTGACCCTCTCTCTCTTCTTCATGTTCATGGGGATGCTTTGTTCAACCTTAGGTGGTCTCACTCTGGCTTAGTCTCCCATTCTCCAAATCCATCCTCTAGCCCCCGAGGGGGCTCTCAATCGATAGACCTGAATTTTTGTTTTCCTTGTCTACAGTCTTTGATGCATTGTCATGGGACATATAGCAAGTAGCATGCATGAGCTTGGAAGGCAGCATTTCAACCCCTGGCCCTGCTGTGTGGCTGCGTAATGGAACAAGTTTCTTAATGTCTTTGCCTATTCCCTACCTCGGCTGTAATAAGAATGCTGTAAGAGTTCAGTTCTTTTGGTTACCAGTGGCTGAAAACTAACTTGAGATAGCTGTGTTAGCTCAATTTGACATTCTGGAGAGCCAGAAAGGCCCCAGGAACAACAGAGCCATGAGCTTAAATTATCTACACGTGCTTTGCCTGTGTGCGCATGCGTATGAATGTGTGCACAGCTATCTTGAGGGCAGCGCCTCGCTGCTTCTCTCTCCTCTCTCGGTTCATTTTCTTGCCTAGTTCCTGAGTGGCCAACAGGTTTTGGACCCACACTAGCCAGCCATGAACCCCAAATTAAAAAATTATAGGAGGCCTGAGTGTGATGGCACACTCCTGTATTCCCAGCACTCGGGAGGAAGAGGACGGTGGATTTCTGTGAGTTCGAGGCCAGCCTGGTCTACAAAGTGAGTCCAGGCCAACCAAGACTACACAGAGACAGAGAAACACTGTCTCAAAACAAACAAACAAACAACAAAAGAAAACAAAACCAAAAGAGCTTTGCTTGCCTTGCCTTGGATTCAGTACCCATGCAGGGTTAGTCCTGGGAGGCAGGTGGGCTTCACACAGGACGTGTAAGATGAACGTTTCCAGTCAAACCACATGAAATTACAAAGACTATTTATCAGAAACAAATGATGCTGTCCTAGACAGACTAACTAAAAGCTGCTGTCTGCAAATCGTATCTTGCACTGTCATTTCAGAGATAAAATAATAGTTATCTACATCGCTGACCACCAAGTGCCCAGCACAGCACAGGTACTGGACACAGCAGCGCTCTGCCAATCTCTTCCTCATGTCTGCCATATCCTCGCTCTTAGGGACACTGCCCCCCTGGATGGCTCCTTTGCCTCTTGCTATGTAGGTAAAGAGCTACCTCGCTGACTGTATGCACCCCTGTGAGAATAAGGTTTGACAAATAAGCCATAGGCCTCGGCTCGCCATTCCCAGGGAGCTGTGTGCTGTTGTTCTTCCTTGGCCAGTGCGTTGCGGCTGCTTTTCTGTCTCCTATTAGCCTCACAGGCCTCAGGCCTCAGGCCTGTGATACCTCTTGCGTCTCTCCTGCCTCAGCACACCCACAGCCACGCACGACTGCCTCCTCGGCTCTCCCACCAGCTTCTTCTTTATCCTCTCCTTGTACTGATTACATTATATAGCAGTGATCTGTTTTCCCATCGGTTCTTTCCGTTTCTCCCCCCTCCCTCTTTTGCAGCCCCCCCCTCTCCCTGGCAGCCCCTGGTGACTGTGGCTTGCCAGCTCTAAGGCCCCTGCCC
The DNA here is from genome assembly GCF_903995435.1 of Acomys russatus. Lineage (NCBI taxonomy): Eukaryota > Metazoa > Chordata > Mammalia > Rodentia > Muridae > Acomys > Acomys russatus. The sequence continues at coordinate 6,849,873 of NC_067137.1, read as the reverse complement.
AGGAAGAAAGCCTGGCTTCTAGTCGGGCATCAATTCATGCTTGTTAAAGGAAATACTGGATGAATCAATGAGGAGGAGGAAGGAAGGAGGAGAGGAAAAAAAAGAGAAGTCTGCCTAGACCAAGTTACTGTTCTCACACAGACCTGTGTCTGTTTCGATGTGCGCAGTTCAAAACAAAAGGAAACAAGCAGAGGCCTATGGGATGCTCAGAAACAAAGTTGTTTCCTGTCCCCTAGTCCTTGACATTTGAGAGCTGTGTTTGGTTTTGTTCTGTTTTGCCACTTGGGCATTCTTTTTTTTTTTTTTTTTTTTTTGCCCATGGGAAAGCGAGGGTCTTGCAGAGGTCTAAGTATTCCAGTTAAAGAGCGCAGGGGCTGACAAGGCAGCGTCTGGATGACACCCCCCCCCCTCCTTAACCGGCATCCATACCATGTGTGACTGTTGCCAGAGTTCTGATATTCTTGGCGGTCGGCTTGGCCAACGAAATGAGGTCACTGTTGCCAGTGAAATCATCCCTGGACGGCTCATCCCGCTTCCCAACTTGGGTTATGCTCTGAGAGCTTGCCACAGCCACCCAGAGGCTGGGGTCCCTGGGAGACGAGCTCACATTTTTAGAGCAGAAAACTGAGGCCAAGAGAAAAGCAGCCACTCTGCTAGCTTGCGGTGCTTGGACCAAATTCAGCTTTCTGGCAGAGCTGGCTCCCACAGCTCCTTAACCTTTTCCACAGATCCTCCTTTCAGAATACCAGTCTCTGCAAACCAGGCCTGAGCTAACGGTCCTGCAGGCGGCAAACTTTCCTCTCTTCCCCTCTGAGGGAAAGTGGCAAGACCTGACTTCAAGGCAGTGTGCGCCCTCTTAAGCTTTCAGAATTTATGAAGTAACTTTCAGATTTATTAATGCAATTAATGTAAGTACCTCCACTCAAATGCAATGATTCCCCCCTACATTCACAAGGAACTCTAAATAATTCTCGAAATCTCCCCGGTAGAATGAAACCCAAGTTTAGGATTTGAGAATCGGCACCTGGGAACCGTGAACATGAAATGAATGCGTGAGAGGAAGCAATTCTCTGTCAGGCTGGGGATGAGTTGTGGTGTGAGATCAGCGCAGTGAGCCTTCGCCCCAGGACCGTTCAGTTTAAAGCAGCACTCGCCACAGAACTGGCCCTGGCCAGACAAGTGTTTCCGGGCTTGCCAGACAAGAGGAGCAGGGTGGGCCCTGGATCACTGGCCATCTCAAGGATCACAACATTTGGGACGAAAGGAAGCCTCAGACAATGTCGCCTCCAGGGGCAGCACAAATAACATTTGCGGTCTCCAGAGGAGGGCTCGCCCCTTTGTGGCTGACTGGGGGTGCAAAATGCTGCATCTCTCTTAGTCACCAATTTCACAGAAAATGACTCAAGCTCGTGCTGCGAAAGGCGTGGGGTGGCAATGCGGAAGAGCAAGCAGTAAGCCAGGAGTCCCAGCTTTCCAACTTAGAGACTCACCACCCTCGCAGCCTCCGCGCGTCTTTCTAATTATTGTTATTAATTATTTTTATTTTTATAACCCTCTTGGCCGGTGTTCCTGATTTCTAGTTGCGCGGAGCACTTGCAGGTCGATAGGATGGCTCCTGCCTTCCAGGCAAGAATTTAATATATATACGTCTGTATAATTTTGCACAATTGCGTCACCACTGAAGTCGTCGTGGTTCCCCGAAAGGCCTCCACGTCTCCTCCCGGCACCGGGGCCTGCGGACGCTTCCGGGCTCTGGAGGCACTTTCGCGAGGAGCCCTGGGCTCCTCCCGACCGACTGCCGGAGAGCCCCTCCCCCCAGGCCCCATCCTCCCGGCTCCCGGCCGCCTCCTCCTTCTCCTCCTCCTCGGCCTCCGCGCCCGCCTCCCGGGGAGTCAAGCTAGGGTGAACGGCAGGACCGCAAGGCGCGCGCGGACGCCGGGGCCCGCGGCTCTCGGGAGCCGCCGGGACCGCCCTCCTCCCGGCCCAGGCGGGTGGGGGCCGGGGCGGCGCGGGGCGGGCAGAGCCTCCTGGCCCCTCCCCTCCGCCGCCCTCCCCAAAGTTGCCGACTCCCCCTGGGGCCGGACGGTCTTATGATCCGGCGGATCCTCCTGGGGAGGCCGGGCCGGGGAGTGGGTTCGGGCGCCGAGCGGCGGGGCCAGCAGGCGGGCGCGGGGAGCGGGGCAGCGATCGAAGCGGCGGCGGCTGCGCCCCGGGCCCGCCGCACCTTCCCCCTCCGGTCAGGGGACCGCTGCATGGGGCCAGGGGGACGGCCCTGCTACGCCGAGCGGCGGCGACGGCGGACCCCCCAGGCGGGCTGGGGCTGAGCCCGGGGCCAGGGCGGGGGCTCCGGGGAGACCATGCCCCGAGGCCGGCCGGGCGCAGCATGGCTCACGGGCCGGGCGCGCTGATGCTCAAGTGCGTGGTGGTCGGTGACGGGGCGGTGGGCAAGACGTGCTTGCTCATGAGCTATGCCAACGACGCCTTCCCTGAGGAGTACGTGCCCACTGTCTTCGACCACTACGCAGGTAAGCCTCTGTCCTGCTGACTAAGGGGCTGATCCCTGGCCGGGAACTTTGGAGCAACTTTGGCTGAGCCCCCCGGCTGCCTCCCCTGAGCGTGCTCCCCTCCCCCGCTGTGCCCTCCGCCCGACGGCCCCACCCCCTGAGACTGTACCTCTGGTCACCCCTCACAGCAACTCCCAGCTCTGTCTATCTCCCCCCTCCCCGCCCCTTCTCGCACACTTCTCAGTCCCCTGAGTGCCGTTCTTGACCTTCCCACGGTCTCTTCCCTTACTGCCCCAAACCCCCTGGCCGCGAAACATTTGGGAACACTAGGGTTGACGTGGCTACGGGACTTGGGAGAAGATGGAGTGGACAGCGCGCGCGGGGGGGGGGTAGGGCGGGGGGAACATCACACCTATATTTCATGTCACTTGGCAGTGAACTGGACTCAAAGCAAAAGGGGATGTCCTCTCCCAGGGAGCACCCCACACTTCCCAAGTGATTTGGGAAAGGAGGGTACTGTGGGAGTGAAATTGCTAGACATCAGGTCATTGTGAGCTTCTCTCCCCACCCCCACTTCTGTCCTTGCAGTCAGCGTCACCGTGGGGGGCAAGCAGTACCTCTTGGGACTCTATGACACCGCTGGACAGGTGAGTGTGTTGGCCTCTGGCCGGTTCCTTTATCCCCCACCTTTCTCCAGTTCTGTGTATCTGTGAAGGGCCTTTGGAAACTGAGGTGTCTTAAGTGGGAGGGTGTGTCTTCCAGGGGGCTCCCTCAGGATCAGATATTTTTTCCCTTAAGTCAGCAAAATAAGACAACAAACCAAAAAAAAAAAAAAAAAAAAAAAGAAAGAAAGAAAGAAAGAAAAAAAAGAAAAAAGAAAAGAAAAAAAGCAGGCCAGCGTGAACCCCCGGGATGTGAAAGTTTTTGACTGTGTGGGTCGTTATGTATGTTGCCTTGGCGTGTAGGTCCCAACTCCTGTTGCAAAGTGGCGGCAGCCAATGGTGAAGCGCTCTTATTTTTAGTTGCTGCTGACCAGGTCTGCCCCTCACAGCCTCTGTCTGGTCCCTCATTGGTGAGTGGTCTGCCTGCCCGCGGAGCCTGATTGGTGGGAAATGGCATCATCTAAGAGGATGGGAAGGCTTTTGGTCCTGGCTCTGTTTATTACAACATCATTGCGCTCTGAGGCTCCAGTCCCTGAAAACGTAATTTGTGGTGATACCAGAGGACCACAGGGAAAACGGAAAGAAATAACAACCATCAGCTGCTCCCTGGGGTTCGGGGTGTGCGGGGTTAAGAGTTCATCTTGGGTCTTGGAGGAAGAGCTTTCTTCCCCCTAGAGGGCCAGGTGACTTTGTGTTTTCTTTGGAGAGGTTATTGTGCAGAAAGGAAAGGAACGCTTCTCCCTGCAGCCTCTGGCTAGTGTTTGCAAACCAGAAGGGCCGGGCGGTCCTCCTGTAGGCAAAAGTCGTTCTCTGTCTCCCTGACCCAGCTTTACAGCCTTGCCAGACCCACTTTCTTTCCTCTGGGGTAAGGTGATGAAGTTTTGTGGAATTCAGCTCTGCAATTTGCCCTGAAGTCTCTGGAAGAAGTTTCTGTGTATTATACAGAGTTGAGCACCCTGAGGACGCATAAGCCGCTGAAGGGCCAAAAGTGGCTCTGCAGGAAGTCCAGTCTTGAGGGCTTTAATTGTGAACAGGGGCTAAAAGAAAAAGAAAAAAAGGAAGAAAGGAAGGAAGGAAGGAAAAGAAACACCATCACAGATACTATATGTCAAATATATGTGTCCAGATTTGCCTTTCAGAATTATATGTTCTCAGATTCTATATTGAAGTCTAGAAAAACCTGTGGGCTTTTGGGGGTGGGGTGGGTAGGAGTAGGGGGAGTGAGGGGCTTGATGTGGCCCTGATTTCTCAGCCTGTGGTAAAAGGGGTCCCATATCAGATGTTTGCATTATAGCTCATAACAGCCGCAAAGTTATAGTTATGAAGTAGCAATAAAATAAGGTGACAGCTGGGGGGTCACCACCCATGAGGAACTGTACAGGGCTGCGGCATTAGGAAGGCTGAGACCCACGGAGCTAGAAGATCATCTGTGGATGGAGAAGGATGGCAGCTCCCAGGGCCATCGACGTTGGCCCCGGGGCAGAGTAGCCATGGCTGAGCCTGAGCTCTTGGGGCCTGTTTTGATTATTATTTAACCCCACTTTCATCAGTTATGGAGGGCAAGGAGTGGGACTCACCCAAACCCACCAATTCTTAAATAGAGCTGTTGATAGATAAGAAACTGGTATTAGTTGAAAATAGTTTGCGGGGGGGGGGTGGTGGTGGTGGTGGGAGGGAGCTCTAATTTTAATTTCTCATACTTCCTATCTCACTTCTTGTTGCGGTGATCGTGTGTGAATCATGTGCCTTACCCAGCAGGACATGTGAATGTCAGCTCTGTTTACACAGAGCTCCCAGTTATTATTTGCCTTCTACATATCAGAAATGGGGGGAGGGGCAGGGGGAGCAACCATATGTACATGTTTGTACAACTCAGGTCACACAGCTTACAAAAGCTTGCTCCTGAGATTAAAGACCCCTGCACCACTCCAGTCGGAAGTCCTGGGAAGTTCTGAGACGCCCTGGCGTTAGTTAGATTGTGTGTGTGTGTGTGTGTGTGTGTGTGTGTGTGTGTGTGTGTATCTTGAAGTTTCCCAGCCATTCTCTCAGTGGTAGTTGTCGGGGGGTGGGGGGATGGGGGTAGGGAGGATGTGATAGGGCCACATGCCACCTGATGGTGGGCACCAGTGGTTTCTCACCCACTAATAACTTCTGAGTTTAGGTTAGAGTCATTGATAGTACATTTCATTAGTAATAAGCAAGCTTAGCCATTATCAGAAAAAGTGGTGGGGCTTTCGTATCATGCTAAGCATCTGGGGTGTGCAAAAGAAGACGTCTAAATTATGGGCCCACCAGTGCTGGTACAAGTGCATGTAAGAGTCTGGATCATGTGTCTTGTGTAGGGTTCTGTGTTGTTTGTTAAGACCCAATTTCTTTATGAGTAGTATTAGGTTCATTTTATGATAATAATGGTGGTAAACAAATATACAGGCATACATGCATACACATAGATAGATGTCTAGGATTGTAGCCAGATAAACAAAAGAGCAAAGCCTATGAGCTTCAAAGTCTTGGGGTCAGATCTCTCCGCCTTGCTATATGAGGCTTGTAATTCTGGCTGAGTTATTTACTTTCTCTGTAATAGTAAAATGCGGATAATTAGGATCTACACGGCAGAGATGTAGGCTGCCTTAAATCCATTAACCTTTGCAAAAACAGTTGGCACCAACAGTTCTTTGTATATAGTAGGCGTGCAAATGATACTGCAAGAAATTGCTGTGCTCTGCTATGGGTAGGTGGGTGGGGTATTTGTTGTGGGGGGGATGGGTGGCAGTAAGTGGAAGAGGACAGTGTATCCTGCCTCAAGTTGACAGACTCCACTAGAGGGCCAGATCTTAGAACTGTTAGCAGAGGTGTGGAGCCAGGGAAATAGTTTCAGGTTCTGTGTAGAGGCTGAGAAGCAAGGGGCGTGTGCAGTTTTCGGCTGGTTCTTTTTCCAGAGACTGTGGGATGAGGAGATGGTCTCAGCATCTCGAAGGCTCTTGTCTTCTCTCCAAACTGTTTGCTCATGTGTGTGGGTGCTTGGCACACCTACTTAAGTACACATGGCAATGCCTCCCTTGGGTTGGCACCTCTAGCCCACTTTTTTTTTTATTTTACTCTTGGCTGTCTTAGCCACACCAGTCAAGTCCAAAGCCACAAGCATCCTTTGCCCAGCTGACATATTAGGAGTCTTATCCGTCAAATGGGGATGGTTAGGAGATGACCTTTGGCCTTCTTGAGCAGGTTGCTGTCTGCTTGGCCTCTGCTGCTATCACTAGAGAAAGCGAAGGAGAGCACAAGAGCATGTTGGCCATCAGTCCTCGTCAGGGACATCTCTCAGTGTCCCACTCACTCACAAGCATTGCTGCCCAAAGGACGCCCCCCCCCCCCCCCCGCCGCGCCGCCCGTTCTTGTCTGAACCTCAGAGTGGTCCAGGAGTAGTGTACCATTTTAACTGTCAAGCATACATTTTGGAGTGGGAGTCGACACAGGCCGCTTCCTCTACCCTGGGGGCCTTGCAGGGAGGTCTGGCTTTCTGCCTAGGTCTCTGTGGAACTTCTCCTTCTGTGCCTGGCCTTGGGCCTTCAGTGTAGCTCTGCACTAGCCCTCTGCCTGCCCTGGAAGGGAATTAGGTGGGATTGTCCCCACTGCCTCCACTCTTGGGACTGGGAGGAACTTCCTCTCTGCCCAGACAAGCCACCAGGGATCTGCTTGGCAGGCCACTGTCTTGCTGCCACCGCCTCCAGGCAAAGGCAGAACTTGATACTCTGAAGACAGAAGGCACCCAAGTCCACTTTACCCAGGTTGCAGACTACTGACACTCGGGAGGGTGTGTGGTGGGGCTGAGTGTGGGATCCCTACAGTTCTAGATTTAGCTGTCATCTCTGCGTCCAAGTTCACACATATGCTTTAGGCACTCTGTTGCTATATCTGGCCATTTAAGCATCCAAGTTCAGGGCTGCATGCCTGAGAGCTATAAATATCCTTGCTCCAGTATCTCCTGGAGGTAGCTAGCTTTTCAATGACAAATGAGATTTGCTTTACACTTGCCATAACCCAGCAGCTGTAGTTCCCCCCTTTCCCCCTCCCCCAAAGCTCTCTGGGTACCTAGGAAGGCACTTCCTCCAACAAAGGGAACCCCAACTGGAGGCAGTGGGCCCTCCCCTCTTCTACTTTTCATGGGACAGCATCCAAGAACCTAGTGGGAGGGGGCAGAGGTGGGGGGGGAGGGTACTTCTATCTTTTGGTAGAGTTTATTCACAACACCTTGGCTGGTAGACTTCCCAGAGAGGAAACAGCAGGCGAGTGAGTCTGAAGTTAAGTTTTCCTACTTCAGTGTAGGCAAGCATGGCACAGAAGTAGGATACAGGGAATGGCCACACACATCCCTCAGCCATGAGGTTTCCTTAGCCTCACACTCCATCCTTGGGGGAATAGAGTGTGAGAGGAGCCTTGAGGCTCTTTCAGCTATGAGCTGCCACAGGTAAGATGTGGCGCCGAGCATCTGGTTTCCCGTGGTAACCCACTGTAGATGTCTTGCCTGCATCTTGCTAACCTTTGTGGGAGCTATTTATACCCCAGGCTGCAGTGTGCCGCACAGGCCACGCTTGGTTTCCTCCACTGTACTGAGAAGATGGGTGGCCTGTCCATTCATAAGCTGTTGCTGTTTAAAACACACTGTTTTCCTGCGTGGGACTCTGCTGGTCACTTGCAGCTGAGACTTGGATCCACAGGCAGGGATCTAAGGGTGGGGGCAGTCCCGACTGAGCCTTGTGTTGTGCCTCAGCCTTTCAGAGCCCTTTGATCGGCTTCCAATGTGATTCTCCTGAGGTCTTGTGGCATTTCCAGTCTTTAAACTAGTGCTTCCTGACTGGTATGCCAAGGATGAGTGCTACAGACATGACAGAGATGCTGCCCTGCCAACCTCGGGGAGCTGGTGAGGTGGAGGGCCTGGGAAGGGTGAAGGGAAGTGTGTTGCTATGTGTCCATGATATGGCCACAGAGCTAACTTATTTCTTGTACCGGAGTTTAAACTTACAACCCCATGCCCAGGTCAAGGGGCTCTGTTGGAGAATTGGCCTTTTTGTGGTTTTGTTGTAGAGTTTGGAGTTCCAGGGCTTGAGAGCAAGTGGCAAAGCCTAGCAGCTCTCCACGGGGATCAGTCTTTAGCAAGGACATGTGTTGGGGGCAGCAGGTAGCCCTGAGGTTTCAGACACAGTGCTGCTGTGCAGAGAGGGAAAAGGCAGCGGCAGAGAAACCAGGCAAAGAAAGAAAGAAAGAAAGAAAGAAAAACCTATAAATGCAGCTTTAAAAAAAAAACCCCAACAGTTTTATGACTGTGATAGGCTGGATTTCCTTTTTCACCCCAAGGGGGTTGATTTTGCCCTAATTTGGCCAGCTTTGGTCAGGGAGTGGCTTTCTTTGCCCTCAGCACTTTGCTGTTCCTCTTTCAATGCCTTTTGCAGCTGCTCTGCACCCAGGAAAGTCTGCAGGTGGCAGGTGGCCAGCTGCCCCGGCCCTTCATGCGCCCCAGTGAGTGGTGGGGACCTGCCATTGCCTCTATGGATGCTTTGTGCCCTGGGTGAGCACACTGTGTGTCCCAAAGCCTAGCCCAGTACCTCATGAAGCTGACTGCATGAGCTCGCTGGCATTTGCTCTCCATTGGCCCAGCTAAAGGCTAACCAGTGGCTAAGAGCTCCCTCCGTGCTGACTTCATCTCTAAGAGGAGTGACGCTCGCGTGCAGATGGTGCATCAAACTACCAATTTGTCTCCGACTTAGCTCCCTAGGGTCGACAGTTACCAGGCTCGGGCCTTTGCATCTTCAAGGCCTTTGGCTCCCCAGGCTCCTGACTATAAAACTTGGCAGTGGGATAATGGGTTTTAGATTCTTCAGGTGAACACCAAATCTTGTTTGTGTTTTTATGTGGCTAGACTGAGTCCACCAGCCAACTCCTCCCACGACCTCTTTCCTTCTGATGTGTCGGGAGACAGTTTCTACCCTGCAGGCTGACCATGAGGCTTCCGGTTACCTATGCCATTGCCTCTGTCTGAGGAGTGCTACACCACCTCGGCTCTGACGATGTCGATTTGGTGCCTGCTCTATGTTCCAGCCTTCTGTGAGACGCAAGGAAAGGTGATGGGCCCCTGGAAAGTGGGTTGCCCAACTAGGAGGCTGAAAAAGAGCTGTGCTGCCAGATCCTCTGCAGGGCGAGGGGATACAGAGAAAGGTGGGGGGGGGGCAGGAGAACACCACCAGCCAGTGTAGGCTGGCTCCCTGGGCTGTGGAGTCCTGGCCAGGCTCCGCCACTTCCCACCAAGAAGATTCACCTCTCCCAAACCGAAGTGCTCGTCCATAGAATGGGCTTATGATGGTACCTTCTATCCCAACAGAGGCATTCCCTCCCCATTTAGGGTGACCAGGTGGGGCTTGGGACGACTGTGTGTTTAGCTCTCCCTTGGGGCCAGTCACACTTCTTGCTTCTTGTCCCCACCCAGCATGTGCTGGGCACAGCAGCTCCTTTCTCTGTGCCACCAAGTGCACGTCTGAGAAGCCACATGGCAGAGAGGGGGTGGGAAAGCTCATGTCCTGGGGGTGGAGGGGGTGGAGCGGGGAGGAAGCAGGGTGGAGAGGGCAGACATAGGAGGAGTCTCACTTGTGTCTTTATGGTCTGGGATCCCTGCTGTCACTGCCAGCTTGAGGTGCAGGTTTGATAACTAAATTGCAGACTTTTCCCCTTCTGACTGACAACTTAGTAATTAGAGAGATATTAATCTGCAGCCTTGTTGCTTGTTGGTTTTAATAGAAAAGTAAGCGGAGGAGGAGGAGGCTTTTATTGTTGCTGTTTCTTTTGTGGTAACTGGCCAGCAAAGTGAGCCAGCCTCCTCTCCTGATCCCCAGATATGTGGAACCTTGGGGTAGACTTGGGGGTGCTCAGCCTTGAATGGTGTTTTCCCACAGTGCAAAGAGTGGGGCCTCTTTTCTTTTTCCTGACCTCTGTGAGGCCGAGGCTAGTGGTGTTTGCCCCCTTTCACAGGGTTTGGAAGGTCAAGTGGTTTGCTCCAGGCTGTGTAGTTGGTGAAAGTTAAAAGCCATGTTTCCAGGGCAGGACTTGGGATTGCAAGCCCTGGGATCTTTGTGTTAGCTGACACTAAGCAGCTTGCCAGTAAGCAAATGCCTTGCTCCACGATACATGCTCCATTGGTGACTATTTGATGAAAAAATAAATGTAATCACTTTTCTAGACAGAAGACTTGATGGAGTGGTTCCTGTACCTGGACTGTCAGGGGCAGGTGCGGGAATTGATCCAGCAGATGCTGTTCCCATCAACTCGAGACTTTTGTCTGTTTGCCCACACATCTCTGTACTTCCTTAAAAGGGGCTTGCCTGGGTGGGACTGATGTTACCCTGCTGATGAGTGAGTGGACGGAGCTGGCTGCCATTTGCTTATATCCTTAGTGGACTTCCCTCAAGCCTAGGGGTCAACGTCCCCCCGCCTCCCCATGCCCCTTTCTATTTCCTGTGCCCTGTTCTGCCCACTTGACCTGTTGCCGGTCTGCTGCTTAGAATCTGTCCTACCATGGCTACTCAGAACCCTCTTGCCTCTCTTTCAGAGCTGTCTTATTTAGGGGAAGTCGCCATGTCACAAACATATGTCTGGGACTAAGGATGTAGCAACAGTGACAAGGAGCTTGCCTATTGTGTACACTGAAAAGAAATAGTCTCTCATCTAAATGCATCCCATAGCTCCCTGCAGGTGCTTCCTACTGCTTATTTAGTTTACCTGCTTGTGCCATCCAATTTCGCCAACTTGTTCCTGGGCTTTTAGAGCTTCTAGCATCTGGCTTTCCACCGTGGCTGTCTAGATGAGAGCATCCCTTTAGCCAGGAAACAGTCCCTGAGCACCAAGTCTGGCCTGGGGCCTGCAATGGAGTATAGTGAGGTCTGTTTCTGGTGGGGGTGGGCGGTGCTAAGGAAGCCAGGGTCTGCTCCTCTGATTCCTAGTGAGAGCTAAGTCAAAGCAGACCTTCCTGAGGGGCAGAGTACTGGACTGCATCCCTACGTGTACTACGTCTCCAGGTGTGGGCCTCTGCGCAGCGGCCTGCCTGGGAGCCGGTTAGACACCTCGGATCTTAGGGTCTACCCCGTCTCCTAAATCACAAGCTTGGGGGAGTCGCCATGGGTCCAGGCTGGATGAGTGAGTCTGCTCTAGGCCAGAAGGTCAAGAGCTGCACAATGTTTGTGAGTCCTGGCATCTCCTCTCAGCACACTGCCTTCGTCACCTCCGTACACACTGTCCCAGTGACTGGGGAACAGAACAAGTGTCACGTTTGGTCTTCTTCCCTCCTAAACATTTGCCCGGTCTCCTTCCTCATTTTGAGTGTGTTGGGACTCTCCACATTTGCTCAATAAAAGGACGCCTCCCACTTGCCTGTAGACACAGGAGAAGGCTGAAGGCCTCTGTGAGTGTGATGTCTGCCTTAGGGATGTGCAAATAGTAGACTCCTTGGGTATTCCTCGATGAGGTCTACATGCCAAGCTATGTTCTCTCGTGGCTTTGGGCCGTCTTAGGTCCAGAGTAGCAGGTGGGCTGTGGTGTCTTTGTGGCACGAAGCCCCAGGCAGGTCACCACGGCCAGAGGTAGAAGTGCTGTGCTGCTCAGTACCCACTCAACAGGAATCATTCTCCGTGGCTAACCTCTATTCCTTGACGTGACCTCCTCTTTCTCTTTCCGGCTGCTCCCTCTTCCTTTCAAATGTTACCTTTTTGTTTCCCTTAAGAAATGTTTTGGTTCCAGCCTACAAGTGACATTCTTCAAAGAGTGTCATGGCCAGGAGTGTGAGCAAGCTGGCTGGAGGGGGCTCCTTGTGAGAGCTGCCACTGAGCCTGTTCAATTCTGACTCTCCAGTCCGATTAGAGCTCCATTTGCTGTAGCTAATGGCAAAAGGCTGTCCTCTCTGGGCAGCTGGGTCAGGGCTCGCTCACTCTTATTACCTGAAGGTGTTTCTAGAAGCTTCCTTGGCCCTGAAACCCTGGGGATGGTGCTATATGTGGGGAGAGGACAAAGGAGGGGCAGAGGTGGGACAGCGATTTATGCTTCTCACACCGGGGACTCTGTCTAAAAGG